>NC_133788.1:2814064-2830328 GCF_003597395.2 Chelonoidis abingdonii | reverse complement strand
TGTTCTAATCAGCGTGTCTGCCTTAATTGGTTCTAGCAGGTTCCTGATTACTCTAGTGCAGCCCCTGCTCTGGTCACTCAGGGAACAGAAAACTACTCATCCAGTGACCAGTATATTTGCCCTTTACCAGACTCCTGTACCCCACTGGTTTGGGTCTGTCACAGAAGATATGGTGCTATCTGGCCCATACTATGAGAAGAACCTTTGAGAGGATTGGGGCTTCAGCCAGTGTGTGGAAGATGTAAACGAGGTGGCGCTGGGTCAGGTCTATGATGACTGGTCTGAGATAGCACAGTCTGGAAATGTAGCTGTGCAGGGTGGGCTTAGTAGGGGGGGTTTCTAGCCTCAGGTGGAGTCTGAGCAGGCTCAGGGGCTCAGCGGTAAGGAAGGATGTGAAGCTCTAGCCTGGAACTTCTTGCCTTTCACATATTTTGTTTTCTTGTGCTCCAGCAGAATGCAGTTCCAGTGGGACCCTCCTTTACAAGGTGTCTCTATCTCCAGCCTGACTCTCCTGCTTGGGAGCGTCCTTACCGCTTGGTCTTTCTGCCTGCTGACACTTGAGGGAATTTTATTAAATGCTGACTGTGTAACAGAAAAGTTAATGAGGGTTAGTAGCCTCTCCTTGTCTACACAGTTAACTGCTCCAATACTTCTCTGCCAGCCGATTCCCTCGTGCTTGACACTTCTCTGCAGACCCTTCAACGTCTCTGTTGTTCTCTGCAGAATGACTGTTTGTATACAACGTTCCCTGGGCTGTGCAGTCTGTGGCACATGGATAGTTTTTGGGCCGAAGTACAAGCTGATGGCCGATTTGGTCAGACAAGAAGCAGTGTGCATAAGTCTAGTTATTCTTCGGGAGAAAATGAAGTCCCTCACCATTACCATCAAGCAGTCTCCAGCTGCAGATTTACAACCAGCTTGACTCATGTTAACTAATGTCCAGACAGAACATCGAGCAGCTGGCAAATATTGGGCAGCGTCACAGATGGTGCTGGAGGACGTGATGTGAACACTCACATAGCAGCACTGCTTGGGCGGCCTTTGTGGGGACACCATGCTGTCAAGCTTGCTACAAAGGTGTGGATCTACAGAACCACAGTTGTACCAGCTCTGCTGTATGGAAGTGAAACCTGGGTGCTCGGCAAGGGTGAAGAACATTGGATTGATGTTTTTGAGTCTCGTCTTCATCAGCTGCTCCACATCACGTGGCAGGACAAGATCAGGAATGAGGATGTTCAAAGCCAAATCCAGCAGCTGTCTCAGTCAGCACTGGTTTGGCTTCAGCAGCTTGGTGTGACGTATGATAGGAAGGGAAGACCAGCTAAATTCGAAGCGTGTGTACCATGGCGTGCTGCCACGTGGCCGGGGATCATGTAGGCACCAAAAGCTTCAGTGGAGTGATAAGATTGCCAGTAATGGTCATAAACTGAATATACGATCATACCCCTTAAGCACCTTGCCAGAGATCAGTCTGGGTGGTCCTTGATTTGCAAGGAGCCAGTCCCTTTGGCATTTGCTGTGATGGTGATTGATGATTTACAAGTTCCACCACATTTGCCAGCAGAGATTGAAAACTCTTTGAACTAGTGGGAAGACTCATGGAACTTAAGAGCTTTGGGGCTTGTAAGCTCCTTGACACGAGCAATCTGACTCATTGACCTGACCAGTTCTTCTGGCTGTCTCTGAAGCGTGAGAGCTCTTGAAGACCAAACAATATGCTCTATAATATCCACCGAGACCTCATGTAGCCTTGGGCTTTGCATCTGCATAGGGAATAACTCCAATTATCTACCCACTCTTATTCAAAATAGCCCTCTGCACTAGTTCTTGTGGAAGGATAAGACACATTTGAAGTTTCTAGACAGAACTGGATTTTTTTTCTTTGAAGCATGACTTTCTGTGTGTGTATAAAGATTGATTTCCACTCCTGGAAAAATCCAATCTGTGTTTTCCAAAGCCCCACATCTCAAAAACGCCTTGTCCAATTAACCTCAAACTTTTTCCCCCAAAATTCTCCTGTGGCAGGAGACCACACATGAAAAGCTTCAGGCAGAAAGGAGCTTTTCTGTGAGCAGGAAGTGAAGAGGGGACTCGGGCAGGGGGCTGAAAATTGGGCTTAAAATGAAAAATGAGGTTTAAGCTTAAGACTAAAGTCCCTGTCATGGCCCTGGAGTGAGTGAGTGTTTGACTCAGTCAGTCTAAGGGGAGGAGAGAGGTTACAGTGGTGATTCCCAGCAGTGAGAATGTAAGTGGGAATGGGGAAGGGAGGAATAGACCTTCCCAAGTATTCAATGGCTTAGAGCTAACCACTTGTCCCAGCTGGGTTAGGTTTCAGATGGTTCCCCATTCATAGTGAGTGATTGGCTAAAGCGCGCAATTCCCAGAGAACAACCAATCATGCAGAGGCGGTTAAGGCTGGACACCATGTTTCTGTCCAGGGCTTGGTGTGAGAGCAGCATGTGGCAGGGCTGGTGCGGGAGCCGAGAGGCTCTTTCCTCACTGGAACTGGTGGAGAAGCGCAGAATGTGAGGAGTAATATCAGGGCAAATTGCAGGGACTTTTCCAGATGCTTGTGACTTTGCTCCTCAATATTTCCCCAAGAGGCTGTGATGGTCCCATACGTGGGAGTGCGGTCACTTACCCGCCTCAGGTCCAGCTGCTGTTACTGTTTCCCTCAAAACCCATTCCAGCCTGCGGGATCAGCTCTGCCACGTGGGGGCATGCTCTTGTCTCGGGGCCCATAGAGCACGGAGGGAGGGGGAGAATCCCAGCAGCAGAGCAGGATGACAAGACACTGGACCAGAGTGATGGCTCAAAGATATTGCTCCCTTCCTGGTTCAGCGCTGTCCCCGGGACCCCCTAGGATGCCCATCACATTGCACCTAGCCTCTGGAGATCAGGAATGACCAGGACCTAGTCAGAACATTACAATTGTGAGCTGCAAGTTGGAAGGGGCTGGGGAAGGAGGTGGTATGGCTGCTCCTGGACTAGGCTGGCTTTCCATGCTGTCACTTTTCCCTCTGCAGCTGAAGCAGATGCAGTGATGGTGAAAAATGTGGCCACCAGAGCAGGGTGGAACAGGGAGTGAGAAAGAACCTTTGCTTGTGGAAGATGCTCAGGGCAATAGCGACAAGCCTGTCAGACTCACGACAGAACATGGTCAGCCCAGCTGTCGTTTGTAGCACAAGGCAGCTGGATGTTAGCCTCCCCTGGGTCTTTGGCCTCAACCTTTCTTGTTGTACAGGGGTAGGCAACCTATGGCACGTGTGCCGAAGGCGGCACACGAGCTGATTTTTAGTGGCACTCACACTGCCCAGGTCCTGGCCACCGGACCGGGGGAGCTCTGCATTTTAATTTAATTTTAAATGAAGCTTCTTAAGCATTTTAAAAACCTTATTTACTTTACATACAACAATTGTTTAGTTATATATTATAGACTTATAGAAAGAGACCTTCTAAAAACGTTAAAATGTATTACTGGCATGCGGAACCTTAAATCAGAATGAATAAATGAAGACTCGGCACCCCATGTCTGAAAAGTCACCAACCCCTGTTGTAGTAAGTCACGTGTGAGTGTGAAGTCCCACCTTCTCCACAGCCTTGCCCGGAGCTCCTCCCAGCCTTGGAAGGGGCAGGCGAGGCTGCCCTGGTGCCCGATGTGCGACTGTATACTCTGGGCCTGCTGAATGGCTGGGGAGCCATGTGTGGTATGGGCTGCTCAAGAAATAGAGGATAAAGGCAAAGGAATGGGACTGAAAGAGAGACCCGAGCCTGCAGATAGTGGGCTGGGGACCTCTGTCCTATAGCCCCAGGGGAATTAGACCCACAATGTCCAGCCAGGCTGATTTTACCCTGAAGGACTCACTGGCAGCAGTGTGGCCCCTCCCTACATGTGCAGGGTCTGCCTTTGTCCCTGCCCCCTGCAGACATTGGGTTGGAGCTGGGAGCTCATTCTTTTCTCTCTCTCCCAGGTTCCCTGGGGGGTAGCATGGGCCAGTGAGCAGGACTCTGGCCTGTGAGCCAGGAGACCTGTGCTCCCTTCCTGGTTCTGAGCATCACCTGCTGGGTGACCATGGGCAAGTCACCCACCCCGCACCCCCAGGTCTTGGGTTCCCCGTGCCCTGTCTTGTCTATTTAGATGATGAACTCAAGAGGGCACAAAAAGTGGCACGTGCTGCACTGGCAGCGGGAGTGCCAGCTGCTACAAGATGCACCGGCCAGCCAGCCAGGTGTTCTCAGCAGCGACCACAGCTGAAGGGCTTGGCAACTGGAGGGCCAGATTCATCTGCTGCCTCCCATGGAGCCCCCCCCAGGGATGAATTCGGCTTTGGGTGTCAAAAGCAGGGGCAGAATCTCCTTCGTTATGGTCCTGCCCCTCCTGGAGTCAGTGGGAACTGGACTGGGCCCAGGAGGCGTGGGCACCACCCATGCAGGCCCAGCCTTGGGACGCATGGTGATTAACATCACTGGATGTAGGTATCTATGGGAGAAGACTCCTTGGGCCCAGCCTGATTTTGAGTGCTTAGACCTAACCCCCAAAATACCTGCTTTAGGCACCAAAATCCCTACTCAGGCCTCTGGCTTTGGCTTCGACTTCTTGCTGTTTTCCCCTCTGCTGTGCTGTTCTGGCTTTACCAGAACTTGCCCCTCTGTGTGAACGGGAGCCTCGGGGCAGAACAGCTTCTACTAAGCATTCTGCTCAGAGGGTGGCCGTGTGCTTCCCAGCCCCGCGAGGTGCATGGCTGGTATCAGGGCTGCTCGACCTGCCCGTGATGTCAGCTAATGCAGACAAGGCTCACACGACCCTTTTTCATGTGTGCCCGGCTGGTCGCGTTAACCTCTGCAGCGGGAGGCGTAACTTCCAGGTGGCGTAGATGGACACACGCTAGCTTTGACTGAGCTAGTGTGCTAGAAATAGCATGGCTGTGGGAGCGCGGGTGGTGGCTTGGGCCAGTGACCCGAATGCAGGCCCATCAGAGGTCCCTGGTCCATGCCCTCCTGGCCAACCCGAACTGCCGCCAGTACCACTGTGCCCACGATCAAAGCCAGCACGGGGGTGTCTGCCTGAGCTGGGACTCTCACCGCCAGCTGCAGCGTCACCGTAGGGAGGAGTCCAGGCCTTCGCGCAGCCAACTTAGCCGACATTGAAGACAACACGCCCTTCTCCACTTTTGTCTTTCCACAGGGGGTGATGGAAATGTGGCAGCGAACACGCCGTAACAAACACTTCTGTCCTCGCCCAGACGAGGCCTGGACAGCGGCAGGTACATGAGACCATCTTGCAGGTGGCAAGTCAGGCAGGGAGCAGGAGCCAGAAGTCCAGCCTCCCCGTCTCTTGCTGCAACACTGCAATAAGCACTGAGCGCTGGCAGCTTCCATGGACTTCAGCTGGTGTTGTTCGGTTCCGGCACGTCTGCAAGTCAGGCCCCATGTCCCTGCCCCCCACTCTGGGGAACCAAGTGTTTTCAGGACTAACCAGAGAGCTCCCTTAGCCAGAGCGCAGCTTGCTGAGTAATGTGGAGCTAATGAACAAGCAGCCTCCTGAGAAGAGGTGTTCGGAGAGCTGTGTGGGGAGTGCTGCTGCACCGTGTGTCTATACGCTGTGTGGTGGGTGCGGCTCTGGAATAATTTGTGGTGCTGAGTGTTGATCTGGTCATTGGGCTGTTCGCAGTATGTGGATATTGGTTAGGTCAACAGGGCAAGCAGGAAAGAGAAACAATGGCTCAAGAAGAGCCACTGCCCAGTAAACACTTGGGCATTGTTACAGGACAACATTGCTGTTGCCTTCGGAGATGCTGGCTCAGTCCCCGGCAGAGCCGCCGACCGGCTCTGGACAAGCAGGGCCAAAAGTTGGGACTTGGAGAAATAGAAAGAAACTCTGCTTGTTCAAAAAACTGCCCATTTCCAGAAGGGGGCAGCTGTTCAGGCTGGCACGGGCACCTTCCAGGGCTTCTGAAGACGCTTGGCCGCCCTAGGCTGAAACGGGGGTGGGGGAGTGCTCTGGGCAAGTTAGACGTGGGTAGAGACTGTTGTTTTAAAAGCCTTTTCTCTAATCATGTTCCTCCTACTGTTGAAATTGAACAATGCGTTTGGTAAAAAGCAACAAAGTCCTGTGGCACCTTATAGACTAACAAACTATTGGAGCATGAGCTTTCGTGGATGAATACCCACTTCGTCAGACACGTGGTGGAAATTTCCAGAGGCAGATATAAATATGCAGGCAAGAATCAGTCTAGAGGTTAGTTCAATCAGGGAGGCTGAGGCCCTCTTCTAGCAGTTGAGGTGTGAACACCAAGGGAGGAGAAACTGCTTTTGTAGTTGGCAAGCCATTCAGTCTTTGTTTTATCCGGAGCTGATGGTGTCAAATTTGCAGAAGAACTGAAGCTCAGTAGTTTCTCTTTGGAGTCTGGTCCTGAAGTTTTTTTGCCGTAGGATGGCCACCTTAAGATCTGCTATAGTGTGACCAGGGAGGTTCAAGTGTTCTCCTACAGGTTTTTGTATATTGCCATTCCTGATATCCGATTTGTGTCCATTTATCCTTTTCCGTAGTGACTGTCCAGTTTGGCTGATGTACATAGCAGAGGGGCATTGCTGGCATATGATGGCGTATATTACATTGGTGGACGTGCAGGTGAATGAACCGGTGATGATATGGCTGATCTGGTTAGGTCCTGTGATGGTGTCGCTGGTGTAGATATATGGGCAGCGTTGGCATCAAGGTTTGTTGCATGGATTGATTCTTGAGTTAGAGTTACTATGGTGTGGTGTGCAGTTACTGGTGAGAATATGCTTCAGATTGGCGGGTTGTCTGTAGGCGAGGACTGGCCTGCCTCCCAAGGCCTGTGAAAGTGAGAGATCGTTGTCCAGGATGGGTTGTAGATCCCTGATGATGCGTTGGAGGAGTTTTAGCTGAGGACTATATGTGATGGCCAGTGGAGTTCTGTTGGTTTCTTTCTTGGGCTTGTCTTGCAGCTGGAGGCTTCTGGGTACACGTCTGGCTCTGTTGATCTGTTTCCTTATTTCCTCGTGCGGGTCTTGTAGTTTTGAGAATGCTTGCTGAAGATCTTGTAGGTGTTGGCCTCTGTCTGAGGTGTTGGAGCAGATGTGGTTGTACCTAAGCGCTTGGCTGTAGACAATGGATCGTGTGGTGTGTCTGGAATGGAAGCTGGAGCCATGAAGGTAGGCATAGCGGTCAGTAGGTTTTTGATATAGGGTGGTGCTAACATGACCATCACTTGGGTAGTAGATAGAATAACCCCGGTCAGGGCTCTAAGGGTGTGTTGATTTGTTTCAGTGTTAGTGTAGGGAGTGCCTTTGGTGTAAGGCTGTTTGATCACTTTATCCCCTGGCACAGACTCCCAAAGGAAAGAATCGCAGGTGCCAGAACCCCACTGGACCTGCAGGGTAAGAACTGGGGATCCATGGGGTGCTGGAGCCTGAGGCCTGGTCTAGGAGTGGGGGGATGGTGGAATTCCACCCCGGGAGAAGTAAAGGCACACAGCCTGACCCTGAAGTGGCAGAGACCAGAGGGGTGCCAGAGGCAAAGCTAGCCCTGAAACCATGATACACAGGTCTTGCTGGGACACACAGAGCTCTGGGGAGAGGCTCTGGCCTGTCCTGAGGGAGCTGGTTGATCTCTGCTCTCGGGGTAGGTGTCTGAGCGGAGAGCCCCCGCCCCCATTGCTCCACAGGCCCGACACTCAGGCAGCGACAATGTGTTAGTTTAACACATCGCTGGGTTTGTTTTGGCTGAGCTATGCCGCTGTGAGATGGAAAATATTAGATGTGCACGTTGTGGGCCCAGAAAAAAGGGAAGGAAAAGGAGAAAGGTCTGTACACCGTTCTGTTTGAGCATAAGCCGCACATGCCTTTGTGCTATTTATACCCATCCCCAGGAAACAGCGTGAGCCATGCATGTACCCTCTGTGAATGCGATATAAATACCCCCCTCCCCATTCACCTCGACATAAATACAGCAGCCCTCCCGGTGTGTGTATTTATAGCCTGTTTTCCCCCTCCCCCATCAATCAGCAATCCGCCCTTCTGGAGCCCTCCTATTGTCTTAACAGGCCTGTCTCATGAAGCTACCCCAGTGCTGCAGGGTGGGCCTGCCCGGGAGACTAGAGCCCTTCTGCCCGGGCTGCACCGAAGACAGAGCTGGTTTTGCTTTGATGTGCCTGCATGTGTGTGTGGAGGAGATGGGGAGAAGCGGGTATTATGGAGGGTTGGCCTGTCTCAGGATTAACAATGGCGTATAGAGCCTTTCATCTTGATGGTTCATATCCAGCTCGGGCCACCTGTCTTGGATGTCTGGTGTCAGGCTTGTTCCTAATGATCCTGGCACTAATTGGGCCCCCTCTTGGTAGCCTCTGCAGGATTGAATGGGCCATGCGGGCTGAGCTGCCAGCTTGCCCCTCACAGGCTCTCCAGGTCAGAGTTGACTCAGCTGCCTCGGCCGAGCAGACTGGTGAGCAGTATTCCCAACCCCACAAGCTCACGAGACAGGAGTTGGGTCCCAAGAATTCAAGAGATTAAAAATATAACAACTATTGGGTTCTTCTATTTGCATCAGGTTTGTGGGTCTTTCGGGTGCCCTCGTGTCACCTTGTCAAGCTTTTCTCTTAGATTTAAAAACCCACCAAATATCTCGAGACTCACAATAAAATTGTGAGAGTTGGCAACACTGCCCTGGCTACTGGACCAGCTCTGTTAACTCCATCTCCAGAGCTCTCCAGCCAGCAGCTTTCATGAGCAGGATGTTTATGCCTACGCCCCAATAGAAACTGCTAGAATGTGAACTCTGAGGGGAATCACAAGAATAATCTAGAGCCAATGTCCTGACTTTGCTTTGACGCTTCAGGGTCAGTTGCCTACCCTAGGGAGAGCTCTCCAGGAATAAAAGGAAGCAGGCATCATAGCAGCAGACGTATGACTGGCTGGCCACGTGCCTGGTTGGAAATCCAGCATGACCACACAGAGTGGAACTAGCTAGCCAGTTTGCCCTCCAAAATGCCATGATTTAGGGTGAGATGTTTAGGTTTTACCTAGAACTGATGGGACAAAATTTAAGGAAAGAAATGTTTAGTCTGATGTCAGGAAAAACCTCTGTTTATATAGAATACATATGTTTTTCACCCTGTATAAATATTTCCATTAACTTTTCGCTCTAAAGTTCTCTTTAGGGTGTTTGTTCTCAAACTTACCCCTTTTCCACCCATCCCTTTTACCATCGCTGTTGTATCCACCTCTCCCTTCTATCAACCCTCTGCTCTCTATTCCTACCTCCCTGGCCCCCTCTGTTTCTTCACCCCAGGGTCTCTTCTGGGATGAGGCCAGAACATGTGTCCTGCACACCCGGGTTATGAGTGATTCAGTGAGTGAAAGGCTGAGGGACCCTGCTGTGAGCAACTGGTACAAAATGCAGCAGCTGGGATTCTGCCTGAGAATCAGCAGATCACTCAGTGTTATTAGGCATCAGTTTATAAACCATTGCTCCCATGTGTTGTAGCACTTCCCTGTGATACGCACAACATTAAACAACAAAGAGAGCAACAAAGCAACAGAGATGCAGAATTCTGGGGGAATTGTGCAAACTCCTGCCCAGGGCGAATAGCCACTGTCAAAACAAACATCTCTTCCAGGCTCTTTCTCATTTCAAAATCTTCTGGCAGACGTTGCAGACCAAGCAGTGGTAGTTCGAGAGAGATTGCTGGTAGAATGTACAGGGGAAAAGAAGAGACTCTGAGGCCTTGTCTCCATTACAGAGTTTTGTCGGCAAAAGGCAGCTTTGGTAGCAAAACAGCAGGGGTGTGCGTACAGCAGTGCCACTGTTGGCGACAAAGCTGCCCTGTTTTGGTGACAAAATAAAATCACCTCGACGAGAGACATGGGGCTTTTTGTGCCAAAGTTTTAGCAGCCAAGTGCCAGTGTACACACTGCGCTTGGTTTTGCCACTGTAAATGTCCTCCAGGAGGTGTCCCACAACACCCAGCCTGACCACTCTGGTCAACGGTCCGAACTCTGCTGCCCTGTGGGCAGGTAAACAACCTTCTGCCCCTTCCCCCTTTAAAGCCCTGTGAATTTTTTAAATTCCACTTCCTGTTTGCTCGGGGTGGAGAGCTCACATCACATCTTCCCAGCTGACCGTGGCAGCTCCACGAGGCAAACGCTCTCCCACTTGGAGCACTGCGGAGCTGCTCGGTACTTGGGGAGAGAAGGCTGTGCAGTCCCAGCTGTGCTCCAGCCATAGGAATTTTGATCCCTATGGGCAAATTTCTCATGGCTGAAAAGGGGTAGAATCGGGACACGGTGCTGTGCTGAGCGAAGATAAAGGAGCTGAGACAGGCGTACCAGAAGGCAAACTGTCACTTGGGTGCTGCACTGAAGGCCTGTAAGGATTTGGACGCTATACTCTGCAGCGACCCCACCTCCAGGAGCCCCGTGGACACTTCGGTGGGGTTGGAGGTGGTGGAAGGTGGGCCTACCCTAGAGGACGAGGTCATGGACAAGGAGGTGGAGTTAGAGGATGCTGTGGAGCCCGTGGCGAGGTCCAGGCCAGTCAAGAACTGTTCTTCACTCCAGAGTGGTTTAGCTGGTCCCTGCACTCCTACTCTAGCGACCAAGAAGCAGAAGAGGAGACTCCTGGGTAAGTGGATTTTTTTTGAGTCATTGGTGCTTGGTTACATGATGGGTGAAGGCATAGAAATGGACAAGGCTAGCTGTGTTTGTGTGTGCTGGACATGTCCAAGTGCAGCTACGCAGTACAGCAGAACAGTACAGTGGACTCAAGATGGCATGGGAATCCTACAGAGAGATCTCTAGGGAACTTTCCTGGAGGTACCTGGTTATCCTCTGCCAGAGGTTCCTTGGCAGAGCTGCTTTTGTTCCTTCTCACATTGAATGAAACTTTCCTTGTTCAGGGACCAGAGTGGTACACAGGCGAGCAGCATAGGGACCAGGTCAGAAGCCGCAAATGTGCAGTAGATGCAGCCTTGCTTCCCTGGAGTGAGAGATCTGCTTCAAATACCCACACCTGTGGAAAAGGGTGGGAGAATTTACAATATTGTCCCTGGTCGCCAGCACAAGTGTTTCGTAAGCACCATTGCTGTTTATCCCAGGTAGAACACCCTCCCTCTCCTCAGGCTAAACTCGCCATGCCTGGGGTGTCCACCAAGATGTGTGCTTGGTATGTTACAAGAGGTGTGCTAAACTGTGATTCAGTGCTGTGTGTGAACTAACAATCGTGCGTCTGTGTATTGTTTCTAGTGTTTTTGCAGATGTGGCCTTCAGGGGAATCCCCTACACACCAGCGGAGTGCCTTTGCCAGCTGAGAAAGTGGCCAAGATGGAGCAAGGAGGACATGTTCCGGGAGGTGCTGAGGTACACTGATGCAGGAAAAAGGGAGTGCAGGGAGTGGAGAGAAATTGAAAGGCAGGACATGTCAGTGAAATGCCCACAGTGATTCACAAGTACCTGCAACGTCCTTTCTATTGATGTGCTCCATTGCAAAGTGGTCTGGGGCCAAAATTGGGCTGTGTGTGCCATCCATCACACTTCCCCAGTTAGGGAAACCCATTTCCGCAGAGCCACCTACTATTTCACACACCCTGCCAAGAGTCCTGGTCCTTCGCAGCAGGATGCAATTCATGGCCCTGCACACTTCCATTAATGCAGCTTCAACAATCAATGTCCGCACTCCAAAAGTGACTAGCAACCAACAGGTATCAGTCCGGAGTCACCAGCTTCCACACTGCACTCACCATGTGCTTCGCCACCAAGAAGGCGGCTCTCCTTGTGCCTCAGTGTTTGAACTCTAAGGTTCAGATTGAGGAATTATACTATGACATGGCGGCAGCGAAGTGGGAAACATAAGAATCCAGGATCCCAGTGCAGTAGGATATATCTCTCTGTCTTTTCTATGCTAGGCTTTTAGCAGAGAGAAAGGGTTTGGTTTTAAAGGAGCCAGAGAGAAATTTTGTTTCTGTTTTCTCTGCTCAGTTTGGCTTGCTTTTTAGCAAGAGCCATTACAGGTGACAAAGGTCTTTTGTTAAGTAAGTATTCCGACTGGAATCAAGTACCAGCGAACACACTGCAAATAAACTGGTTCTTCTAGTTTTATATGTAAAACTGTTGCTGGCAGACCAGGAGACAACAGAGAGTAGCAGTTCAGACAATAACCCGGGAACCCAACACAGAAAACAAGAACAATGACTACCGGACCTGGACAGGAGCTGCAGACTGGAGCGAGGCACAATCGAAACGCAGATCACAAGTGAGAGATAAACAACTACAAGAACTAGAAATAAACAAAACAAGAGATGGAGCTGAGAGAGAGAAGAGATGCCAGCCAGGAGAGAGCTGGAGAAGAGGAAACCTACAAAGAGACAAGCAGCCAGNCCTGCTAGGGGTTTAGCAGAGAGAAAGGGTTTGGGTTTAAAGTAGCCAGAGAGAAATCTTTTTTTTCTTGCTGCTTGGAGGCTTGCATATTAAGCAAGGAACGATTAAGGGACATTAAGGGTCTATTGTTAGCAACGAGAATTCCAAATGGGAATCAAGTACCCAGCACAACACACAGAGGTAAATAAAGTGGCTTTTGTTTTGGTTAATTTACGTATCAAAGAGTGCAGAAGAAGAAAAACGAGTTGCTAGCGAACCTAGGAGACAACGGAGAGCCAGCAGTTCAGGCAATAACCACCAGAGGGCACCCCAACACAAGAAACAAAAACATAAGTTCCAAGGAAAAGCCTGAAAAAGGAACGAGCACTGCAACAAGCCACAGACAACGAAAATGAACATAGGAGACGGATGGAACTAATTAAAGCTGAACAAGAAGCCCATGAGGCAGCCCATAAAAGAGATCAAGAAGCCAAAATGCAGCTCACGAAAGAAACTACAGGAAGAAGAGGTGGCTACAAAAGAAAACAACAGGAAGAAGAGGCAACCTACCGATGAGAAATGGAAGAACAACAAAGAGAAAGTGAAGAGAGGGACAAACAAAGAAAGCATGAACTGGAGTTAACGCTGGCTAGGCAAATGCTCCAGCCAATCCTAACCTTCGCCAATACTTCTTCCACAGCACAAGAAATTTCCAACTACAAGGCAGGTGATGACACTGAGACCTTCTTAGAAAATTTTGAAAGAGCCTGTCTTGGGTACAGCATCCCTGAGACAGTACATGCTAGAGCTGAGGTCACACCTCAGTGGACCATTAGCAGAGGTGGGGCTTGAAATGCCAAAGGACCAAATGAATGATTATAAACTGTTTCAAACCAAGGCAGATACAGAATGGGGATAACCACCGGATCACGCCCGTCGGCGGTTCAGACACCCAAAAGTGAAACCGATGGGTCATTTCCCAACACGCCTACTACGTTGGGAAGCATTATGACGCCTGGATATCAGGAACCAAGGTTCAATCCATTGACGAACTGCACCTCCCCATGAAATGGAGCAGTTCTTGGATGGTGTTCCTGAGGACATACACAGTACTCATCTAGATGGAACCCAAAAATCTCACCGAGGCAGGGGGATTGGAGCCAGATGGATGGAAGTGGCAGAAAGCAGAAAGCTACTGTAAAGGGGAATGAAACCCAGGGGCACACCGACAATAAACCCTACACAGAGGCAACCCAAACACCCACCTACAACCCAAGGAAAGTCACAGACACCCTATCCTTCCACCTCACAGTCTCCAGTAACTTACCTCAACCCAGTGACCCAGTTAGCTGGAAGATGCTATAAGTGTAATGAACTGGGACATATAAAGCCAACTGCCCAAAGAACCCCACCCAGGGTGCAACTCATTACACCACCATCACACCAAAGATCCCAGACCCCAGAATACCTCTCAAATCCCCTTGGAGCGAAGGGATCATTTGAGAGTGGGCGGAAAAAAGGTTACCGCGTGGAGAGACCGGGGCACAAGTGTCAGCTATCCACCAATCCTTCGTGGATCCCAAACTCATCAACCCAAAGGCCAAAAGTGACCATTTACCCCTTCATGTCACAAAGCTGTGGACTTGCTACAGCTGAACTGCCTGTCAGTACAAAGGCTGGTCAGGAATGTGACTTTTGCAGTCTATGACAATTATTCCATCCCCATGCTACTGGGGGAAGACTTGCCAACCAGGTGAAGCGGCCAAGAGAGTAGGAATGGTTACATGCAGCCAAACCAGGCAAGCTTCCGACCCATTCCTGTTCCTGAACCGTCCACAGGAACCGTCTGTGTTACCAGAGACCCGACAGAGGTAGGTGACCGGATCCCATGCCAACAGATGAACCAGCCACAGCACCTCCAGTCCCAGGCGGAACTGGAACAGCAACCAGCCCAGCACAGCAATTGCAACCACATCTCAACCTCAACGCAGAGGGGGCCACCGAGCCTGAACTGGCAAAAGCAACAGACAACCATACCGAAGAGGCTCAGCCAGAGCCTGAATACCACCAGGTGCACGGCGGAGAGCGGTCACCAGCAATGGAAACAACCCCATCACCTACATCGCTTCAGAGGGACCAAGCCCAAGTCCACAGTCTGAGGAAGAACGGTGTCCCCAGCCGCAAGCGGAACAGTTCCAGACTGAGCAGAAGCAGATGACAGCCTTCAGAAAGCTTGGGTGGCGGCACAGAGCACTCCACTGCCTCTCAGCTCTTCTAACCGATCCCGATTTGTTATCAACCAAGGACTTTTTATACAAGGAAATTCTTTCTGGGGACACCAGAAAGAATGGCAGCTGCACAAACGGTTGGTGGTCCAACTAAGTACAGGGGGAAGCTCTTAAGCTTAGCCCATGATCATCCAATGGCCATGCTGGGGTAGACAGAACCAAAGATAGGTTGGGGAAGTCCTTCCACTGGGAGGGATGGGCAAGGAAGTTGCCGCAGTTGTCCGGTCTTGTGAGGTGTGCCAAAGGGTGGGAAAGCCCAAGATCTGTCAAGGCCCCTCTCCAGCCACTCCCATAATTGAGGTCCCATTTCAGCGAGTAGCTGTGGATATTCTGGGTCCTTTCCAAGAAAGACGCCCAGGGGAAAGCAGTACGTACTGACTTCGTGGACTTTGCTACCCGATGGCGGAAAGCAGTAGCTCTAGGCAACACCAGGGTAAAGCGGTGTGCCAGGCCCTAACCGACATTTTTGCCAGAGTAGGTTGGCCCCTCGATATCCTTACAGATTCAGGATCTAATTTCTGGTAGGCACCATGAAGACCTGTGGGAACTCATGGGTGAATCACTTGGTTGCCACCCCGTACCAACATCAAACAATGGCCTGTGGAAAGTTTAATGGAACTTTGGGGCCATGATCTGTAAATTCGTGAATGAATACTCAATGACTGGGACCTAGTGTTGCGCAGTTACTCTTTGCTTACAGGGCTGTACCACATCCCAGTTTAGGGTTTTCACCATTTGAACTTGTGTATGGCCATGAGGTTAAGGGGCCATTACAGTTGGTGAAGACACATGGGAGGGTTTACACACCTCTCCAGGAACTAACATCCTGGACTTTGTAAGGCAACCTACAAAAACACCTCCGACACTCTTTAGCCCTTGCTAGAAAAACCTAAAGGATACTCAGGAAGAGCAAAAGGCCTGGTATGATAAACATACCAGAGCCGTCTCTTCAAGAGAGGAGACCAGGTTATGGTCTTGAAGGCGCAACAGGCCCATAAGATGGAAGCATCATGGGAAGGGCCATTCACGGTCCAAGAGCGCCTGGGAGCTGTTAACTATCTCATAGCATTTCCCAATTCCTCACTAAAACCCAAAGTGTACCATGTTAATTCTCTCAAAGCCCTTTTATTCCAGAGACTTACAGGTTTGTCAGTTTACAGTCCAGGAGGAGATGACGCTGAGTGGCCTGAGGTGTCTACTACGACGGAAAAAAGGACGTGGCGTGGAAGAGGTGAACCTCTCAACCACCCTGGAATGTCTGCAGCGGAACAAATCAAGGAGCTGTGCACTAGCTTCGCCCCATTGTTCTCAGCCACCCCAGGACGGACTGAACAGGCACACCACTCCATTGACACAGGTAATGCTCATCCAATTAGAACTCCACCCTACCGGGTGTCTCCTCACGCCCAAGCTGCTATAGAACGGGAGATCCAGAACATGCTACAGATGGTATAATACGCTCATCTACCAGTGATGGGCATCTCCAGTGGTTTGGTACCCAAACCGGATGGGAAATACGCTTTGTGTGGACTACCGTAAGCTAAATGCGGTAACTCGTCCAGACAACTATCCAATGCCACGCACCAATGAGCTATTGGAAA
>NC_133788.1:2811628-2813964 GCF_003597395.2 Chelonoidis abingdonii | reverse complement strand
ACCCTTTACAGGCAAAAGAAACATTAACCCTTAGCTATCGGTTTATGACAGGCTTTCCTCTTCGGAAATTTCTGGAGCCACTGCTAATCATCCCAGACCTGCATAATGATGCAATCCCACCACTCAGTGCTTGGTTCCTGAGCCCAAAAGCGACAGTCCACTGTGTGGAGCTGCTCTGTGAATGCCAAAAGTCATCATATGTCACTATGATCCATGTCACCCCACAGGTCAGGCCGGTCTGAATCCTGTTCAGGTAGGAGCTTTATGATTAACTACACTGCCATCCGGGATGTGTTAATGACACTTAGCAGAGCATTGGAGAGCAGTGTGGGCTCCATCCTTTCACACAGAGATGGCAGGTGGACAGCAAACAAGGGCCATTGAAAAATGCTGTGAACCAAAGCCGGAAGACCGTGGAATGCTGGGACAGAAAACAATGCATCATGGGACGTCGAGCCCGCTCCCATGATGTGCTGCGATCCATCCTGCCAACCCACAAGTCATAGTGGGATCAGGTGGCGAGTAGCACTGTGGGATAGGTACCCACAGTGCACCGCTCTGGCTGTCAATGCTAGAGCACCAAGTGTGGCTGCGCTTGGCCGACGGAGGGAACGTAGAGTGAACGTGCAGTGGTGATGTTCTTATTGCGCTTTTTGGACATTGACATAACTTTCGTCAACAAAACTCTGTAGTGTAGACACAGTCTGAGCAAGCACCGTTGTTTTCTCTCCCTCCCCAGCATTAAATAGGATGGACTCACTGTTATGTATAGCAGATGGTGCTGTCAAGCCAGCCAACTCAAACCAGATTGAAGGCACAGTAATCCAGCCCACCATGGGCTCTTCATGGAACCAGAACATTGCAGCAGTGAATATTGTCATGGATTAATTTGAAAATCACACCTTCCAGAAACCTGTGCTGGACCTAGAGAGAAAATAACTTACTTGTAATCGCCAGTGGTCCCTGTTACAGATAGTACAGACCAGAGCCCAAATAATGAACCAGAGAGTTTTCCAGGGTTGGAGAACTGTGGAATACATATGGCTGGTCAATTGTTTGCCCAAGAGACTTTTCTGATGCTTTTAGAAATCAAAATCATCTGTAATTGTCCCACTTTCTCATGGGACTGTTAGATTAGGCTTTATTTTTGTCAGCTTTCTAGAAAAGCTGTTTTGTACAGAAAGCTGCTTTATTACAAGGGATGGCTTCCGGACAAATGGGAAGCAATACAGTGATAACTAATTTCAGTCAGTCTCTACTGGTAAGAAAATGCCCATATGAGATACAAGGGGGAAAGGATTTGGGCAGATTATGCCAGAGGAACAAGAAGATAATACCAAGCTCTTGTATACTGCTTTTGATCAGCGCCCTGGAGTTGCAGTGTGATAAAAGAAAATTTCTTTAAAATACGGTTTCAGTTCTACGTTACTGCGGTAAGGCTACCAGTATACAAATGGGGTGGGGACAGATATTGCAGAAACTGTGTGGGGGAAAGGTGATTTCAGGGTGGATGTGTCTGACTATTTAAGAGTATTGGGATGCAATTTGCAGCCCATTATTACTAATGTTGGATATTATTACTGTGACGCGTGGCCAGAAAGGGTTAAACGTCTTGCAAAATAAATAACCCTCAAAAGACATGTGGAGGGATAATGTTTGTGTATTTACATATGTATGAGTAGGGTCAACAATGTAATCAACAGTCCCTGTCTATGCTGTATTCTGAGAATTCAGAGGTCAAAAGAACATCTTATCGTTTAAATGAATTGTAAACATGGGATATCTCGGTATTCATCTCTCTTTGAAACGTACAGCAAATAATCTGTGAATGGTGGAGGAACAAGCAAATTGCCTTATGTTAAATCTATAGCTAAGTACCAGTGATGGACCTCCTTCACAGTCATGCTAATTACCTCTTGAACTCCAACTTGTCAAAAAGGACATGAAATTGTATCAAAGATCCTTGGGTCCTGATTCTGTTATCTCAGATCTGCTTAGGCTTCATCGGGGGGAAGTTTGAGTTGCAAGACTGAGGTCCCAGTTGTGCTGGTACACCCTGAATATGAGATTTGGACATTGGATTATGACCAAAGAACTCTTTGCAACTACAAAGCTCCTCATCTCTGCTATGAATCTGAATCTTAAGAACTGAACTCATGTCTCTATGTATTTGATCTTTTAACCGTACTCGCTCTCCCTCTTTTTTCTTTTTAATACATTTTAGTTTAGTTAATAAGAACTGGCTGTAGTGTGTATTTGGGTAAGATCTGGAATATTCATTGACCTGGAAGGAAATGTGTCTGATCCGTTAGGATTGGTAGAACCTTTTCTTTTAT
>NC_133788.1:2796619-2811295 GCF_003597395.2 Chelonoidis abingdonii | reverse complement strand
TGTAGTTGGCAAGCCATTCACAGTCTTTGTTCAATCCTGAGCTGATGGTGTCAAATTTGCAGATGAACTGAAGCTCAGCAGTTTCTCTTTGAAGTCTGGTCCTGAAGTTTTTTTGCTGCAGGATGGCCACCTTAAGAGAGTTGGTTGCCATTTTTGCAAATGACAGCAAAGATCCCTTCACCTTTAACATGTTTGTTAAATATTATTAACACCATCGCTGGTCTGTGGCTTGTTAGTGAGAACCGACAGAACGATTGTTCAGTTGAAGAAGGTCCCTAAAGGGACCTTGTCCTGGCCAGGGTAATGATGGTTCCCTTCTGACAGGGTGTCACTCTGCCCATTTGATACCCCAGGCAATGACCTAGTTCTCACTGTTCTCCTTGTTGGTGCGTGTTTGGCACCTGTAGGGTAAAACAGTTTAGGGTCCAGAAATAAACAGAGAAAAACAAGCAAGGGGCAACTCCCAGAGTAACGCCTCTGTCGCATCCAAGACAGTGAGTTCCACCTCAGGGCAGAGTGTTCAGAAGCGGGGAGGGGAGCTCAGTGCCAGCTGTGACATACCAGCTACCCGCACAGCTTAGGAGCTCCCTAGGCTTTTGCCAGCCTTAGTATAGAATTTAAACAGTCCCCAGGGAAACCCAATCCCTCTTGATAGCACGTAAGCAGACCCCTGGGCTATTAGGTCCTTTTCACTGTAATAGCACAGAAAACCCAAGTTCCTCTGTTCCCAAGGGCCCAGACACATATGAGAGTTAGTTACTCCTTAGAGCTCCCTTCTTTATCCAACAAGGAGCCCTGCACTTAGAACGGAAGAATCCCATGCACTGCTACAGGCTGGGAACTGACTGGTTAAACGACAGTTCTGCAGAGAAGGACCTGGGGATTACAGTGGATGAGAAGCTGGATGAGAGTCAGCAGTGTCCCCTTGTTGCCAAGAAGGCTAATGGCATATTGGGCTGCATTAGTAAGAGCATTGCCAGCAGATTGAGGAAAGTGATTATTCCCCTCTATTTGGCACTGGTAAGGCCACATCTGGAGTATTGCATCCAGTTTTGGGCGCCCCACTACAGAAGGGAGGTGGACAAATTGGAGAGAGTCCAGCGGAGGGCAACGGAAATGATTAGGGGGCTGGGGCACATGACTTATGAGGAGAGGCTGAGGGAACTACGCTTATTTAGTCTGGAGAAGAGAAGAGTGAGGGGGGATTTGATAGCCTTCCTCTGCGGCATGGGGCACTTGCTGGAGGATTCTCTGCAGCTTGAGGTCTTCAAACCACAATTTGAGGACTTCAATAACTCAGACATAGGTTAGGGGTTTGTTATAGAAATGGATGGGTGAGATTCTGCGGCCTGCATTGTGCAGGAGGTCAGACTAGATGATCGTAATGGTCCCTTCTGACCTTAAAGTCTATGAATCTATAGCAGCCTTCAACTACCTGAACGGGGGTTCCAAAGAGGATGGAGCTTGGCTGTTAGTGGTGGCAGATGACAGAACAAGGAGCAATGGTCTTAAGTTGCAGTGGGGGAGGTTCAGGTTGGATATTAGGAAACACTTTCACTAGGAGGGTGGTGAAGCACTGAAATGGGTTCCTTAGGGAGATGGTGGAATCTCCATCCTTAGAGGTTTTTAAGGCCCGGCTTGATAAAGCCCTGGCTGGGATGATTTAGTTGGGGTTGGTCCTGTCTGAGCAGGGGGTTGGACTAGATGACCTGCTGAGGTCTCTTCAAACCCTAGTCTTCTATGATTCTAAGGCAACGCTCAGTCTGATACTGTAATAAACTGAATTAAGCTTTATTAATTAAATGGAAAGGAAGCAAGAGATATTTGCACAGTGCTAATAATGCTAAAGACACAGACAAGTGTAGGTTATTATCTTACAAAACTTAAAGTAACCAAGTCTGGTAGGTTCAGCTTCTGAGGCGTATCTCAGTTGGGGCAGCTGGGGGCCCTTTGCCTGGCAAACAAAGTCCTTACCTCTTAGGATCCAGCTGGGTAAAAAGAACCCAGTTTCCCACACAGCAGCTTTTATCCGAAAGCCCTGCCCTCTGCCTGTTCCAGCCTCCGAGCTCATGGATGCAAACAGGGCCGGCTTTATGAATGGCGGGGCCCTATTTGAATACCCAGCAGCGGTCCGGGGCTTCGGCTGCACTTCGGCGGCGGGGGGGTCTACTTCGGGTCTTCCACAGCACCGAAGGACCCTGCACTGCTGAAATGCCGCCAAAGCCCCAGAGTGGACCCCTCTTACTGCCAGGTGAGTTAAAAAAAAATTAAAATTAAAAGACGCCTAAGGCACAGGGCCCTTTTAGGCACGAGCGTGGGACCCTCTTAGGTGTGGAACCCAATTCCAGGGAATCGGGGGAATCGGCTTAAAGCCGGCCCTGGATGCAAAAGGTGATGAGCGGACTCCATGAGAGAGTTTGCTGGTGAAGTCATCCTGTGTGACTCGTCCCTGGATGGGAGTTTCCCCTTCTCCTCGTCCCATAAACAGGTTTCTACCTACTGTATTGAGAGTCGAGGTATTTCCTCTGGATACGTTGCTTTTTAATGGGTATCAAGTAACCACTCTCTCCTCCACCGGGTGTAGCTGGTGCTGTGGGTGAAACTCAGCCATGATTAATGGCTTTTGTTGTCCTGGGGTCCGTCCCAGCCATGTGAGAATTACATAACACACGTGCAGATATTACTCTGAACGTGACAACTGTAGAAGTTAGCATAGGAGTATTACAGCCATCCATCCACCAGCAGTTAGGAAAATCCCAACACTATGTAATTTATCACCATTTGCACAATTTTAGTAATGTGCCCCCAGCCGTGAGCCTGACAGACTCGCAGGTGATCCGTTGGCCTGAGCTACCAGTGTCACGGGGATGGAGTGTGGGCAGTGCACGCCCTTTTGAAGGGTGCCACTCCTGGAGTTTAGGGCCAGGAAGGACTGTTCTGATCCTAGTCTGACCTCCTGCATAGCACAGGTCAGAGACCATCACCCTGATTCCCATCAGGCCCTCGACCGAAGTTCCCTCCTGGAGTCCCTTTCCACCTGCAGCTGCCAATATGGTCCCTGGGACAGATCCTCCAGCATCTTTCTTCCCACCCTGTGCCTGGCAGGCAGTGGGCTCTGCACCAGCTCGGGGAACTCACGGCCCTGGCCACGAAGCACCCGGTGTTCGCTGGGCCCAGCACTTTCCGGGGTAATGCATGAACATCAGGGAGTTCCCCCACTAGTCTCGATACCCTTCTAGGTTTCCTTTCACCTGGGCAGCTCCAAGCACCAGGCAGCCAGTGACTGAGCCCTACAACCCCCATTTACGGGCTGGGACCCCAGAGAGGGGAAAAGCCTTGACCCAGTGGCAGAGGTAGGAGCAGAACCCAGGCGTCTGGGCACAGTGCGCCCTGTTCCGACCCTCCAGCCTCACTCCCTCTCAGTGACGAGATGCAGGTGGCTGGCTGGAGATGCAGTGAGGCAGTGGGATGCGTAGCTGGAAAAGCTCTGTCCTTCGGCGTGGGAGCCTGGGCTCCTCTTACGGTGGCTGCGTCATCCCAGCCATGTGTCCCCACCACAGGTGTGGGGCTGCTGGTAACCTTCCCTAAGAGCAGCACTTTGCCCCCTCTGCCCCTTCCTGACAGTCAGGCTCAGCTGAGCCCAGTCACCCTGGAACCTGGGGCCTCTCCGCAGCAACAGAGCCTGTTTTTTGGAATTTAATTTTGGAAGAAAACCAAAAAAAAAAAAAATTCTGACAATGTCAAACTTCAGAATGTCAATATTTTCAGAACATTTTGAATTTTTTTAAATTTTGTATTCAAACACAAAGTTTTACAGAGTCAAAAGTGAAACAAACTTATCAGTTGGAATTTTCTTTCATGGAGAATTCTGAACTGTTCTGCTTTCAGTTCCATTTGGAACGAAGCCAGATTTCAAAATCTCAAAATCCTTTATGAAACTGGACTTCCATTCTCCACACAGCAATAACAGCTCCATATGAATGGTAAAGGACAGAAGCTCATCTGCACTAGAACACCATGGCTGTTTGAACATACACCATAGTAATAGCTGAAACTCCTTTTGTATGTATTTTGGGCCAAATCACAGCATCCTCTGGACGAGGGCACAGACAGTGCCTCAGACTGTCCCCTGAAGAGCTCCCAGGCCAGTGCTCTCAGCTCCTGCAGCCCCTGTGGGGAGACGGCTGCTCACGTCACTGCCCAGCTGTGCTCAGTCACAGTGCGGTGTGGCCTGGGGAGGGGTGTGGGGTTGGGTTTAACAGAAGGGCAAAGCGCCCAGGGGAGATGGGGGGAGATAGTGAGGGCCCCAAAGGAAGTGGGGAAGGGGACTTAGGCCTGGCCAGACTGAATCAGAGCAGGGTCTGTCTGGTCCACAGTGGCCAGAACCAACACAGAGGAGGGTGCAACAACCCCTGCAGAGTGGAATAATCTGCCTGTGGAGGGAGTTTCTTCCCAGACCACGCAATAAGAAGCTGGTTTATGTCCTGAAGTCGGAGGGGTTCCATCCCTTCCATTTGTATCCTGTTTCATGTATCGCTGGAGGGCCTCAATGGCCATATAAAAGTGCTGGGCCTTGGTTTGGAATCCTGATGTGCTGGTGGTGGCAGTGAGATCTTGTGGCAGTGAGTTCCACAGGCCAACGGGGAGTTGTGTAAACAGTATGTCTTTCTTAGCAGATCTGAGTGTGTTGCCTCTTGGCTTCCTTGCCAGTCGCCTGTGCCAAGTATCTGGAAGTGTGAGATCAACCTTCCCAGGAGAGGAGGGAGCCAGTAAGGGATCCTCCTCCTGGGACTCTGTGTCAGTTTACAGCTTGTACGCTAGACGTCCTCCCCATCTTGTACAATGCGCATGTCTCAGCACCAGAGGGGAGCAGTAATGGATCAGCACCCATTGTGCTGCTGTTGTATCAGAGTCTCGCAACCTGGCAGAGATCGCCAGGCAGGCCAGCCCAGCAATGAAAGGCTCAAAGACAGAAATGCCACAGATGCCTTAACTGCCACTGTCTGTGCAGCCCAGCCAGCCCCCCGCTGTCCTACCCCTGAGTGACCCTCCAGGAGACCCCCCCCCCACCACACACACACACAGAGCATGTGCTCATGCCTTCCCACCAGGTCCCTGTCACCTGTCCCATCCCTCCAGAGCTGCTGAGGTTTGTGCTTTCTGTTCCAGAATAAAGAATGGCTGCCCCGTCCCCAAAGGGCAGAGTCTGGCCACCCTGCTGCCAACAAACACTCAGCCTCTGCATGGCAAGTGCAAAACAAAGACCCACGTCCTGCCCCCGGGGGGGAGTGGAAATGGTTCACGGGCCATAGCCCTTTGCTCTGCAAACATTGGAGAGCTGTGCTTTTTGGAAGGCCATTGTGAGAGAGCAGCGAAAAGCGCTCGTCTGGCACCAGCTGGGATGTCTGGTTGCAATTACTGTCGCCTTCCAAAGATCTGAGCTTCCCCTGTTAATTTTATTCAGAACAATGATTATTTTATTACGGTTCTGCTAGTTCTTCCTTTCTGATATATAACAATTGCCCCCAGCTCAGGAGCGACACTCGCCTCTCTCCTGCTGTAATCTGCAGAGCGGGATGGGTGCAGAGACGAATGAGAGCGGGGTCCACCCCCACCCGCCTGCAGAAGGCAATTTATTTTTCATGAACTATATTTAGGTAGCATCGGCAGAACCCAAAACTGCTGAGTTCTGCTAAATCAATATTGTTTTTTCTACAGAAGAACAGGATTAGTAAATGAACAGTAAATAATATTTTGGTTTAACATACCTGAGGGTTTCCACTCTAAGTTTTGCTCCTTTTGAGCACTTGGTATGGCCTTCAGAGTGTGTGGGGATGTCCCTAAAGAGACAGTGGCTAGATTTGTGCAAAGACTTTTTTCCCCGGGGAAAAAGAAAGAAAAGGAGGGTTGATTTTTTTTTCCAGGGTTTTTTTTTTTTAATTGCTGTGACACTTTGAAGTGTTTCCATGAAATTTACTGTATTTGAATTTCTTTATGCTGGAAACATTAAGGTCCAATGTCATCATGCACAAAAGCTTTTAACCATTCGACAGTGCTAACAGGATGTAATGAAAACAGGTCCCTGGTATGCCTGTTAGGAAGCTATAAGAACATTATAGAACAATCTAGAAGCCTAGCGGAATGGGTGAGGCCACTGCAGAGAGGGGCATGGCTCGTGAGTGGGATCAGTGCTGACTGTGTGTTGAGGAGAAAGAAGTTGGTGGCAGGGCCGGCTCTAGCCATTTTGCTGCCCCAAGCATGGCGGCACTCAATGGGGAGCACTCTGCCGCTCGCCGGTCCCGCGGCTCCGGTGGACGTCCCGCAGGAGTGCCTGTGGATGCTCCACCGGAGCCGCGGTAGACCTCCTGCAGGCGTGCCTGCGGATACTCCACTGGAGCCGCGGTAGACCACCTGCAGGCCTTCATGTGGATGCTCCACTGAAGCCACGGGACCAGCGGATCCTCCGCAGGGACGCCTGCGGGAGGTCCACCAGAGCCGCCTGCCGCCCTCCCGGCAACCGGCAGAGCGCCCCCCGCGGCATGCCACCCCAAGCACGCGCTTGGCGTGCTGGGGCCTAGAGCAGGACCTGGTTGGTGGAGCGGTGAATTGTTGAAGGGGGGTTGGATTAATAAAATCTAGAAGCTTCTAGGAAGTGGCTGGGCAGACTGATGATCTGGTTTGGTGATAAAATCCTCGCTCTGCTGGAGTCAGTGGGAATTTTGCTGTTGATTACAGTGGGGTAAGGATATCCTGAGGGGTGATTATTTCTCTTTGGAATGGTGAAAGCTGCTGATCAATACAGTAACCGGGGATCAGTGTTTAGAGGTTACCAGGCATCATTGTCTGAGCTGATCTGACTCAGCCTACCTAAACCTGCAGAAAGTGATAAGAAATGGGTGGCTGGAGGGACTGAAGTAATGGAACCATAATACTTCGAAAGGAAAATACAAACATTGAGAGTTGTTGGCCAGCAAGACAGAAAAGATTCATGCTCATCTCAAAAGGGGTAGAAAATCTAGTGCTTCAGATTCTTCAGGATCCAATGTGCCGTTGCCTGAAACGCTGTCTAGTGAAGGGGGAAAGAAAAACACTGAGGAACTTAAAGGACATTTTCTCAGGTCTGGGGTCTATACTGGGAGTTAGATTGATACAAGGCAGCTCACATCAACCTAACTGTGGAAGTGTCTACACTAAAACTTCTGTCCCACTGATGTAACTGCCCTGCTATGTGGACTTAATAACTCCTCCTCCATGAGCGGTGTAGGGTCCAGGTTGATGTAGTTACGTTAACGCAGTGTCAGTGTAGATGCTGCATTGCGTATATCAACTGTTACTGGCTTTCAGAAGCCATCCCACAATGCCCCATGCTGCCAGTACAATCGACACAAGCGCTGCTGGTGAGGACGCGCACTGCAGAGACAAGGAGCAAAATGTAGACACCCACGAGTGATGGAATTACTGTGGTGGCTGAATGCCAACGCAAATTAATTGAGCGAACTTAATTTTGTTGTGTTGACATGCCCTCCTTGTCATCGTCCCCATCAAAACAAAGCTGTGATTATTTATGTCCTTGTTCTAGGCCTCTCTGGCATCAGCTTCAGTCAGGAGCTGTCCCTGATCTCCACACCCCAAAAATGGCAAAGATTAACTGCTGTTTATGCCAGCAAAACAACCCCAAGGCAACGACTTCAGCTTAAAAAGGAAGTTGCAATGTCACCTTCTGCATAGCACCAGATAAGCAATTTATAGAAAGAACTGAAGCACTTTATTCTAGGACATGCTCCTCCAGACAGATTTAAGCTCACAGGCCCATTACTAGATGCTTCAGAAGAAACAGAAGAGAAGATGAAAGGAAGAGATAGAAGTCTCAGTGTTGGCATTTCATGCAAGGTGGGTGGACAAACACAAGAAATGACCCAATAAAGGCTACGACCTGCCAGGCGGGACAAACAGGTTCCTTTGTAATGGTACTGACCCCTATGCCTGAAAAGCAAAGAGCAGCATATTCTGACTCAAAGTTGCTGAAGATCCCATATGAGAATGGAGAGAAAAGTATGACAAGAATGTCTCAGCCACTTGCTTAGACCCTGAAAATGGAATGGAAGAGATGAGAGGACTTCGGCCTGCACTGCTGGTGTTGGGCGCACTAACCGTAAAGCTTAGACCTTGCTGAGAGAGAAGGAAAAGCTACCACAGTGCTCAAGCTTCCCAAGCCCCCACCGGCTGCACGGCTGGGTGACTGAAGGACGATTGAGGCCCCGGCTTCCTGGTGACACTTGGTAGAACTCCCGGAACAACATTTGCAGCCAGCTGCCACAGGTATGTTGCAATTTGCTGTGAGCACAAGGAGCACTTTGATCAAAGCATAGCAGGCACTGTGCACAGAAAACAGGGCCTTCGAGAGAGGCACTAAACTTCTAAAAGCCGTCAGAGGATACGGAGAACTTGAGGGATCGTATTGTTGAGGCCTCTGGAGATCTGGCTTGATCTAAATCAACAACAAAGTGCACACGGATCAAAACCTAGGCAGAGATGCCACGGTACCTTTCCATGATGAAACCAGCGTGTCTGACCCCAAACTCAAAGGTCAGAGACTGAGCTTAGAATGAGAAGAGGCTGGAATGTGGTGGTGGAACATAGCCCTGGGCTCCTGCCTGCCTTTCTAGTGTTTAAAACTGAGGCTCCAGCTGTCCATCCCCAGACTGTGTGAAAGAGACTCTGTCATGGGTCATCTTGTCAAAATGGCAGGTCACAGCAGGCAGGCACTTGAACTACTGTAGACCTCAGACCCTTGGGACGAGCTTGTCTAACGGGGGAGCATGTAACCCACTGGCCTTCTGCGTGTGCCCATGTCTGCCTCTCGTGGCTGGTCACAGCAGCTATAACAGCCTGCCGAGTCCCCTGGTGTTACAGGAGTTCTTCTGTAGCGCAAGCGGGAGAGGCCTGTCCTTTTGGTGCTGACGCTCCCAGGTGCAATGTCCAATGACACCCGTGGTGTCTGTGCCGTTACTGGAGGCTCACAAAAATTAGTGACACTTGTGAATCCGTGGGTCCAAGAGCCCATGGTAACGTATCCACCCCGCACCCCAATTTGGCTATGTCAGTAGTGACTGATTTAGTTGGCTGTCACTGGCACATCCGTCGCTGGGCCCCTCTAATGACAGCACACCCTGGCAGGGAGAGCAAATGTCACAGCCCATCTCTCGGATGGGAAAGCAGAGCTGTGCACCATGCTCCCAGGCTGCCCTGGTTAAGGGATGATATTACTGAAGCTGCTGCGCATTGTTCAGTGCATCCTGTAAAAAACCCCATGGAGCATCTTCAAGACCGTGGCATCTGTGCTAGTTAGGTTAACATAGGAGGCAAGGAGCCATGGGGAAAGGCCCGATGTTTCCATACCAGGATGATTGACAACACCTAAGGATGCAGCAAGATGCTGCTGCGAAAGGGAAGCTCGCCCAGGCTGTGGGGCATTCCCCAGGGGACATGGTGGAAGCCCCATCACCTGAATCTTTGCCTGAATCCAGAGTTCTTCCACCCTGGCCACCCTGTGCCAATGACCCAGGGCACTCAGCAGGTCTCAGCCCCACAGGCAGGCCAGGGTTTGCATGTTGGATGTGGGCCTCTCAGCCAGACCAGGTCTTGGAGGGCTTTTCTGGCCCTGGCTTCCCTGGCTGCAGGGACTCAGCTCCAGATGCTTGCGGCCCAGATGGTCTGTGAGTCAGGGGCCCAGCAGCGCAACCCAGGCACATCATGTTGTGGGACCCCTCTGCTGCCTTGCCACCATGCTATGGTCCCACCCCCTTGGAGGGACAGGAAGCCCCACCCCTTCCGGAGAGGCAGGGTTGGTTTTGGTGGTTCTGAAATGAGTCATTTCCACATTGCCTTTCAGACAAGGGTTCATTGGAGAATTTCACTCAATTTTATTGTTAAAAACATTTAAAAACTTCAAATGACACAAAAATCTTTGCCTTGTTTGTTTCACTGGAAAGTCAACGGGTTTGTTTCGGGGGGGATCCTGATTTTTTCTTTCTTTTTTTTTTTTTTTTTTTTTTTTTTTTTTTTTTTTGTGGTTTTTAGGTGGCTGCTCCAGCTCTGCTGAGAGCTGCAGCCTGTGAAGGGCCAATGGTCTCTGCTCAGAGCTGGTCCGTGCGGTGCCAGCCCCAGGCTTTGGCCACACCAGCCTAGTGTGCACAGCCCATCCAGCTGCCCCTGCTATACCCAGAGCCAGGGCATCCCCAGCTGGCAGAGTGCTGGAGGAGGGGAGAGGACGCTGGGGACCCAGCATCTCTCTGTGCCCACAGCACCAACGCTCCCCTCTCAGAGCAACTGCTCCGCACCACCCTCGCTCTCCTGGCCCGGCTGGGGTGAGTCCTTCTTGCAGAAAGACGCTCCAGGATGCAGACCCGCAGGGGAGAAGGGGAGAGCACGCAAAGACCCAGGCACATACGCTAAACTGCAGCCCCTGCCCATGGTGCTGGGCATCCAGATCTCCCACACTGAGCACAGGGCTGGGCCCACCGAGGGAGTGGCGCTGGTGACGGGGGGGGGGGGGGGGTCCTTTTTCCCGGGGGGGGGGGGGGGGCCCCCCCCCTTTTTTTCCCCCCCCCCCCCCCCCCCCCCCCCCCCCCCCCCCCCGGCAAGCCCAGCCATAAATGGCTGGTGAGGGACACCGGGGCTTTGCTGATTGGCACACCAGACTGCTTTTGTTGCCATGAACCCTGTTTTTCAAGAGCTTTCTTTTGTGTGTGAATTAAATCAACTGATTTTTAAAACAAGACACTGGGCAAATGTATTCTGTCCCCGTCCCCGCCCCCGCCCTCCCCGGCATGGGGGCTGATCCCCTGCTGTGGGGAAAGGGCTGATCCCCCTGCTGCACCCTGATCTGGGTGGGTGGGGCAGAGGTGGATCCAGCATCCAGAGGTGGGGGATGGGGATGGGTCTGGGTCAGGAGGATGAGGGTGGATTCTGCTTGCCCCAGAGGGGATGTGAATGCGGTAGGGGTGGCTCCTACACCCTGGGGTAGAGGGATAGGGATGAGGAAGGATCCTGTATTCAGGCTGGGGTTGGGACCAGAGGTGGATCCTATGCCCTGGAGGGGATGGGTTGGGGTGGATCATGCACTCTGGGTGAATGAATGTGGAGCTGGATTTGCATGGATTCTGCGCCCCAGCACGGGTGTGAATCCTGCACCCCATCTGGGTGGCTCCTGCACTCAGAGGCTGGGGTGAGGGGGTGGATCCAGCACTCAGCAGCAGGGTGTGTGTGGGGTCTAGGACCCACTGGCAGGGCCAGGCATTGGCATGCCCAGTGCCCCACTGCCCTGAAGATGGTGAGGTCCCCAGGAGGCGCCTGGGCCTGGGGGCTCCTCGGTGCGAGTCGAGGTTTGATGCTGCTGCAGGAGGCTCGGCTTCAGCATCCATTCCAGAGTCTTGGAGCTGGCCTGGGCTTTTCTTTATGGTATTTATTTATTTCTATGGAGAATGTAATAAAACTCCAGCAGGAAATGGAGGCGATTCCCTGCCATTCCCCGAAAGCCGGCCCTGCGATGGGGCGAACAAGGAGGCGCATTGTGCAGCAGAAGGCCGGCCTGCCAGCCGTGGGCCCATGAGCTGGGCCAGGCTGGGGGCTGGTGGGGGAAGCAGGCAAAGAAAGAGCAATCTGTGCACGCACCAGGGCCTGGTGCACCACGGTGGGGTGAGAGCTGGAGCGTGTGTCAGCAGAGGGAGCGGGGAGGGGGGCCAGGAAGGGGAGGGCAGCTCAGCACCGGTCCAGCTTCTCCATCCAAGGAAAACACAGCGGGCGACAGGCAGCAGGGCAGGGAATGAAAGGGCTTCTGTGCCGGGGGCGGGGAGAGGCAGGCCCCAGGCTGCAGGGCCGGGGCGCCAGACGTCACCCGGCTGTGGGATGGAGGAGCCTGGCACCACGGAACCCGCCGCTAACGAGCTGACCTTCTTCAGCACTTCGTTAGGCTCCTGAGGATGGCTGGGCTTGCAGGCTGGGGGGGAAATGGGGGTGCAGGGGCCAGATTGTCCCAATGCCAAGAATGCACATGCCAGGTGAGGAGTGGTGCAGCAGCCACACCCCGGGGTGGCCTCAGGGCTGTCACACCCGTGCCAGGTACTCTGCATGGCCGGCTGGATCTGGTACGCACGGACGGGGAAAGGCTGTACTCAGACTCCGGCCACAATCCCTGAGCAGCTGAAGGGGTCTCCTGAAACCAGTGTAACTTCAGCGCCCTCGTGGCCAAGATGGAGTCTGCTCTGCAGGCAGCTCTGGCCAAGGGAGGATGCCCACAGGAATGCAGCAGGGAAAGCCCCTTCCATCCCAGGGGCACCTGTTCCAACCCCCCCAGAGTGAACACATCCCCACAGGAAAAGTACAGTGGATATAGGAGAGGGAGAGATTTGTTTACAGAAGGATGAGAGGAGGAAAACACCAAGGGGAAATATAGCGGGGGCAATAGAACAGGGTTGCATCCAAGCCAAGACCCCACAGGGCCAGCGGTAGCACAGTCTGGAGGGGCCGACACTGAGCAATGTATCTGCATACAGAGTTCAGGGGTCCTGGGCCAAGTTCCCGTCCAGTGGTGAGTCTTGGGTGTTCCTGGTCGTCTTCGGCGCCTGTGAACTTTCCCCAGCAAACCCCTCCGGTGCCCTCTTCTGCTGCTCTCTGCAAAGCCACCCAGAGCGGCCACCTCCCCACTTAACTAGCTACAGCCTCCCTCCTTGTTCCCCATGCAGAGTCCCAGGCCCCAGTACTTCCAGCCCCACGCAGCTCTGGGCAGCTGTGACACTGGGTCTAGATCCTGTCTGTCCTTCTTGGGTGCTTCCTTCCTGGCACAGTGCTGCTCCTGGCTCCTGTCCTGGGGGGTCCCCAGTCGGCCGCCCCGTCCTTCCCAGGCTTCAGGCGGGTTCCCTGCTGCTTCCTCTGCAAGGGCCTGCGGGCTGCCCCTCGCTCCCCCCTCCCAGCTGCAGAGCCACCCCCTGGAGTGTCCCTCCTTTTTTCTCACTCTCCCGCTACCCCCCTCAGGAAAAAAATTTAAAGGAGCCATGCTCTCTAAACCCCAAAAGGGTTACACCAGTACAAGGCTGCCACTTAAACTGGCATCATTAGGGTTCAAAGTCAACACCACACCAAGGTGAATGGGAGGGCCATTCATGTTGGCTGGCTCAGCCAGACAGCATGGTCCTGGGGCTCAGGAGGAAGGTTGAAACCAAAAGGGCCAGAATCTTTTCCTTAGCCAGGAAGTTTGGGCTGTGCACATTCCAATGGGGCAGCTGTGTGACAGGATGGTGCTAGAGTCTTTGCTGAGGGTGCTGGGCACAGACAGAGCTGGTGGGTCTCTCTGGCTCCCAGAGTAAATATACAAACCGTGTTGTCAGCAGGCAGGAATCCTCTGTTTCGGGCCAGCTCTGCCACCACCTGGACTGCTGTCCTGGAAACTCTGGTGGCTTCCCTGATTGCTCCTCCTAGCCCAGGGCTGGCTGCATCTTGCCAGCAGCTGTGGGATGCTCTGGCTAGGCCGTTCACCCCAGCTGCGGAGCAAAGGCCACTGTGGCTGGTTACTGCTTGCAGACTCCTGGACAGGAGCGGTGGCCAGAGCACGTGGCTCCAGCCAGGGGTGTTGGGCGCTAGGAGGCAGAGGCTGGGGTCCCAGCTGAGTGATATTGGTGTTTGCAAGAATCCAGATGGGCTCGTGGGGGACGTGAGGCCCATTGAGGAGCAGCCAGGCCTCACGGCTCAGCCCACGCTCTGCCCTGCACATGCCCCCATGCTGCCTGCCATTTCACAGCCTCGAGTCACTCCTCAGAGGCTGTGTGGGGACAAGCCAAAGGCCAGGGCTGGAGCAGCCCCGTTTCTTCACCCTGGATGGAGGTTGGAGCGGCTGGGAAGGGGTCTCTGCTGCTGGCAGATGACCACATCATGTGCCCCCCATTGCCCCAGCGATGGCAGAGCAACATCCACCCCTGGATGTGAGCAAGTGGAGAGTATGGAGCCCAAAGGTTTGGTGCGTGAGGGGTAGATGCCCAGGGGGGTGTAGGTGCCCAGGGCTCAAGATTAGCACAGGTCCCTGGCAGACAGAGGGTGTGTGAGTGCCCAGGACTGCAGGTCCCTGGGACACAGGGGGTGTGAGTGCCCGGGTGTGTGTGTTCTCGGACATGGGATGTGAGTGCCCAGGGGGGGCATGTCCTGGGACACAGGAGGTGTAAATGCCCCAGAGGTGGAGGTCCCTGGGACACAGGGGGTGTGAGTGCCTGGGGGGTACAGGTCCCTGGGACACAGGGGTGTAAATGCCCCGGAGGTGCAGGTCCCTGGGACGCAGTGGGGGTGTACGTGCCCCAGGGGTGCAGGTCCCTTGGACACAGCGGGGATGTAAGTGCCCCGGGGGTGCAGGTCCCTGGGACTCAGTGGGGAGCCCTTTGATGAAATAGGGAGGCTCCCTCCATGTGCCCTGCAGCTCCAGAGCGACGCGCATGCCAAGGCCACCATGGAGGCTGTAACAAGCCTGTCATGGTGCTGCCCCGCAGTGTTATCAGCTGGGCCCCTGAGCCTCCCAGAGCTAAAAATACTGCGGGCTGGCTGGGGAAGGGAGCCGAACTGGAGGGAAGCACCATGCCCAGCACTCCCACCCGCCCCCTCCAGAGGCTCCCAGCCCCCCCCCGGTTCTCTCCA
>NC_133788.1:2754113-2796591 GCF_003597395.2 Chelonoidis abingdonii | reverse complement strand
CCGGTCCTGCTCACTCATTTCAGCCCCCTCCCCCCCCGCGCTCAGAGCCTTCCAGTGCTAAGTGTCTTATTTCTCTGAGCACAGGATGCAGCCAAATGGCTCCAGCAGCCTCGTCCCCTGGGTGCCCCCTTGGCTCACTCCTGGGACTCGGCCACGCCACGGCGGGAAGGTGGATCCTGCAAACCTCCCTGTAGCACGCAGACTCCGCAGCGCCCACAGGAGCTCCCATTGCAAGGCGTGGCAGGGCCATGCCCAGGGATACATGCTGCCCTCCAGGAAGGAGCAGCACCCCAAGCCGTGCATGCCCAGCTCCAATGGCCCAGTCTGTGCACCGCGGCTGCTTTGCCAGAACCCTGAATTTCCTGACTTTGGTGCATGTAAAATCTTAGCCGGGATGCTGCCACTGTCAGCATGCTCAGGCCCTGATTAAGAAACCACCCCAGCTAGAAAGAGAGTCCCAGTGTGTCGGCCTAGTAAATCCATAGGGGAGATCCCTGTGCCAGGAAGGGGTGACATGCCAGGCACACGCGAGATAAGAGAGCCGAGGAGTTAGGAAATCCCTTTGGTTCTCCAAACCCCTGCTCCGAACCCTGATAAACAGTCAAACAGCTGCTTGCATGTCCCGAGGCCTTCTTTAGGCCCGTGTGGAGTGGCCATTCCTCCCAGTTCCACACAGCCAGTAAGGGTTAAATCCACCATGCCCACCCTGCCTTATTCTTAGCAAGCCGGGGTCTAGGAAGTTTAAGGGCTGCAGCTGGATCTGATTATTCAGAGGTGTCAAAATTAGAGAGGGAAACGTCTTATTCTGATCGGTCACAGCACGTCCATCCCCACAGGGGCCAGTGTCACAGCCGGTGCATGAATAGTCAGGCTAGTGGGTAGAGCCAGAGCCAAGGGTCAGAAGCAAGGCAGAGGAGCAGGGTCTGTCGTAGCAACCAGCTGGGGATCCACCTCACTGAGCAAGCCACTTCCTAGTGTCCCTGCAGGCTTACGCCGTGCGCATGGGCCAGGCAGGACCCCTGGGAACACGGCCAGTCAGGGCCTCTGTGGGCAGTGAATCCTGCGGCACTTAGCCCCCCAGGCTGTCCACTGCCAGAAGTAGCAGGCCCCCAGGGAGCAGCAGACCCTGGTCCAGGCCGTGCAGAGCCTCGCAGCCAGCTCTGGACGTATCCTTAGGGCTGAGCCCTGGAATGTCCTGCATGAGGGGATCGTGCAGCCTGGCGCATCTGGGCAGGAAGGAGCTCTGTGGTCACGCTGCTCTCCCATGTCAGCGTCTATGCAGCTCCAAGCGCTGTCTCAGCAGAGGATGTGCTAACGAGCTGCCTGAGTCCAGATCGCCATCTTCAGCAGTGTGAGCTCTGCCGTGCTGGTCGCCGGGGGCACATAGAGGGCAGGTGACTTGCCCAAAGTCACACAGGAAGCTTGGTGTGAGGCAGGGACTTAACCCAGCCCTCCCAAGCCAGAGGCTAGTGCTCTGACCACTAGGCCATGCTTCCTCTGGGCCTGCTTCCTTACTGCACAGCTCGTGGAGCCCCTGTGCTGAGTGGCTATGTCTCACCGGGTCCTAGTACCTGACCATCTTCATTGTGCTCGCGGCTTTGAGGATGTTCTCGGTTTTCCTGTAATTTAGGTTGCTGTGACTGGTGCCCAGTGTTGATCCTTCCCCACGTCTTCCTCTTGTGCGGCCAAGACTGGCTCTAGCTTCATTTTGCATCTGTTTGAACTCCAACCCCAAAAGCTGACGCGCCCTGGCACATAAGGGGACAGTGTTTTGAGGCTTGTTTCTTGAACACTCTGCAAGTAAACACCCTGCAAGAACAAGGCTTATTTAGCTCTGACGCGAGGGGAGCTGGCGGCTGCTGAGTGAGGGTTTAAGGTGGGGCACCGAGAGACCGACCAGTTTCTGCCTTGTACCCTCTCCTGTTGGACCAGACCAAGGGGTCACCCACTGCTGAGGGCAGGCAGGGTGATCACAAAGGACATGCACGTGAGAACTGCTCAGGACATGGGGATTGGTCCTGCTTTGAGCAGGGGGTTGGACTAGATACCTCTTGAGGTCCCTTCCAATCCTGCGATTCTATGTGTTTGGTGTAAGGCCATTTTCTGTCCAAAAATAAATCAGTGTTTAATGCTAAAAAGGCTGAGTGACTCTATTAATAGCCAGCCGGGGGTGTGTGTGTGTGTGAAGGGTGTCTGCATCTGCAGAGAACCCAGGAGGCAGATGGATTTTAAGAGAGGGATAATTATCCAACTACTGTATCATCTCTCTACGGCACTTATATGGGTCCCATGATCAAAGCATCTGAGCACCTGCGAGGTAGGGCAGGGCTGTTATCTCCATGGGACAAGTGGGGAGTAAAGGCACAGAGAGACGAGGGCCAGAGTCTCAAACATCAGTGAAAGTTAGGAGCCTAAAACAATTGAGGATCAGGCCCTTCCTAACTTGTCTGAGGTCGCAGGGGGAGTCTATAGCAGAGCAGTGAATTGTCCCTAGGTCTCCAGAGTCCTAGACTAGTGCCCAAGCCACTGGGCCATCCGTCCCCTAGTAATCATCATAACACTTGGAGCTGCACATGCCGACATGGGGCTAATCAGCGCTCCCGCGCCTGGGCTGATCTTTACCCCATGTGCTCCGTCAGCCAGCAGCATTACCAGGGCCTTTTGCCGCCTTCTGCCACATCGGACACAACACTTGGCAGAGGTAGGAGACGGAGCCTGGCTCAACCGATCCACTCTGCCCCACCCCAGGACCCCGACTGTGCCGGCCTGTAAAACAGAATTAGCACTTGAAGGAAAAAACGTGGCGATGCCTGGTGTCCTCAGTGAGACATGCCACAGCTGTTCTATGTGCCCCTTGGCACACACATTAGAGTTCAGGGTGACTGTGACAAATTAGAGAACTGGTCTGAAATCCACAAGATGAACTTCAATCAAGTGCAAAGTGCTACAGTGCGGAGGAAAAATCAAATGCCCAGCTGCAAACTGGGGAACAACTGGTAGCACTGCTGGAGGGTAGAGTGGCTCACAAAATGAATACGAGTTAACGTGATACAGGTGTGGAAAAGGCTACGCTCACGCTGCGTGTATGAACAGGAGTGTTGTGTGTAAGACATGGGAGCTCATTGTCCTGTTGTACTCGGCACGGGTGAAGATGCGCTGGAGCGTTGTGTCCGGTTCTGGGCCCCACGTTTTAGGAAAGATGTGGACAAACTGGAGTGAGTCCAGAGGAAAGCAACACTAATACTCAAAGGTTTAGAAAACCTGAAGTGTGAGGAAAGGTTAGAAAACTGGATGTGTTTAGTCTGGAGAAAAGGAGACGGAGGGGGGACCTGATAGTCTTCAAATATGTGAAGGGCTGCTATGAAGAGGACAGTGATCAGTTGTTCTTCGTGTCCACTGAAAGCAGGACAAGAAGCAACAGGCTAAATCTGCGGCAAGGGAGATTTAGGTTCCATATCAGGGAAAACTTTCTACCTCTCTGGTGGTTAAGCTCTGGCACAGGCTTCCCAGGGAGGTCGTGGAATCCCCGTCACTGGAGGTTGGACAAATCCCTGTCAAGGACGCTCTAGGTTCACTTGGTCCTGCCTCAGCTCAGGGGCTGGAATGGCTGACATCTCGAGGGGCCTTGCAGCCCAACCTTTCTATGATCCTATGTCCTTTCCCTCTGCAAGCTGCGAGGGGTCCATCCAGTAATGCTCGTGAAGGTGATGACCATCATCTCAGGCCACCAAACACCAAGCTTCACTCCCTCTCTCTCCCTCCTGGGAGGCTGCGAGCACTTTTCCCCTGCATTCGGAGCCCTGCGGCTGGTGTGGGCAGCACTGCACAGAGGCCCCATTCTCTTCCATTTGGACTGGAAAAGACACAACTCACAGCCAAAGCTCCTGCCGAGCCGTTTCCTGGCCAAGCTGCACAATCGGCCTTTCAGGTGGCGCAGCTGAAAATGCAAGGCGGTCAACCAGCAGGGGAAAATACCACATTCTCCAAGGAGGGAAAGCCCCGAGGACCCAGCCAGGGACCCTGTGGCTGAAGAAGAGCAGCCAGCAGCACACGCGTGGGGAGATTTTAGGTTAAAGTTCAGGCTTTGTTCCGCGTTTGTTTCCTCTTTCCTAGGAGCAAAACTTTCCAATGTGCAGCTTTTCCTACTCTATATTCTCAGGGTCCAAGTTCTGGGGGACTCCCAGGCACACAGAGATGTGGACATGGGAATGATTCATGTTGACCTTCCTCTAATATCCAGCTCTTACAGCTGCTAGAATTACCAAAACCACACACCCACAAAAGGAGTCCTCAACACAAACTCTCAGCAGCAGTGTTCAGAAGCCACTGAATCTGAGGCCCTGTGGCTCTGCAGGCTGCGTCCAGTGCTGGAGCTCAGTCCTGTCCACCCAGACATGAGCCATGACCTCAACCCAGACCTGGAAAAAACATCTGCATTCTCTTCTCTGCTGGGGAGATGGGAATGCATTCCTTGGCTTCATCACATTGTTCCTTCTGAGATACTCTGGGGATGGGCACTACAGGGAGAGAGATGGGGAAATCCCTCTCCATATTGAGTCACTCCTGGGCTTCCTATGTGCTCCTCCAACAAAAGGACAACCTCTGTCATTTGGTGGGACCCATCCCTCTCTTCAGGTGGAGGACAGAAATTCCATCTCTGGCACACTTGCTGACTCAGAGCATGGCTAGTGGGGTATGTACAAGTGCTAGGATGTATAAACCCATCACTGGTTTATCATGGGTTAACTGAAGTCTGGGCCTAATGAGGACAGTGGGTGGCACTTGGAGGGTGAAAGGCAGGATTGGTGATTGTGACACAGAGACCTTTTGACAAAGGGTCCTCAGTTCTTCGCAAACAACTCTCACCTCAGACCTGACAAATTCACGACACCAAATAAGTCTTTCAGGGTATTTATCCAAAGGGGTATCATGTCAGGTATCTACAGACAGGGTATAACTTATCAAGACTCATGATCACTGTGAGCTGTACGTGTGGGTAATCAATTAAGGCATAATGTAACTATAGTGACCATCTGCTTTGTGCTCTTAAAGTAAAAGTCAGTCACCAGAGGAGAAGATGTCTCGGTGAGGGCCCATTCCAGCACAAGGGAGTTGTCACCCCTCCAGGGTTAGCAGGTGATATAAGGCAAAGTCCAGTTGTCCAGCCTTGCTCCATCCCAAGACTGTCCATGGAAATCCATCAGAGACAATTGCAAAACACTGAAATCACTTGGAGGTAAAAAAGAAACCGTAGAACAGACAGGCAGGGAATCCCCTGGTCTATGAACAGAGACAAAAGATTATTTCAACATACCAGCGCATGGGGAGAGGCCCTCTGTGATCAATCACTGAGAAAACATCTGGGGGGCAGGGATGTTTCTCATAAAAGTTTGGATCCTAGTTCCTGTGAAGCCAGCCAGTCCCGTAACAGACTGAACTTGGTGGGTGCGGTAGGGGCAGAACCTGCTTTGGTAGCTAGGAAAGGTAACTATTAATGTGTAGTATCAGAGGAGTAGCTGTGTTAGTCTGGATCTGTAAAAGCAGCAAAGAATCCTGTGGCACGTTATAGAGTAACAGACATTTTGGAGCATGAGCTTTCATGGGTGAATACCCACTTAGATGCATGTTGTCATAAACGGATAGCTAAGGGTTAATGTCTCTTTCACCTGTAAAGGGTTAACAAACAGTGACCTGCAACCCCTGACCAGAGGACCAATCAGGAAACAAAATATTTTCAAATCTGGTTGGAGGGAAGCTTGGGTGTGGGTCTTTTGTTCTGTCTGCTGTGCTCTCTGGGCTCTGAGAGTGACCACACGTACCTACAGGCTCTCTCATCTTCTATTCCAATTTTGTAAGTACAAAGGTAGAAAGGCGGGATAGTCTTTTTAATTGTTCGTTCTTTATTTGCACATGTGTAGTTGCTGGAAGTATTTTAAATTGTATTTCTGTTGGAGGAGGCTTTTTCTCCAGTTTCTATAAGCTGAAAGACCCTGTAATATTACTTCTTGAAATTACAGAGATTTCTTACTTTTTCTTTCTTTTTATTAAAAGTTTTGCTTTTTAAGACCTGTTTGATTTTTTCCCTAGTTGAGGCTCAGGGGAATTGAGTCTGTACTTACCAGGGAAGTGGTGGGAGATAGGGAGAAAGAAGGGAGGGGGAAGGGGGAATCCCTTTGTTTAGATTCATGGAGCTTGAATCTGTATTGCCTCTGGGTGACGGGAAGAGGGGAGGGGTGGAGGTGGAAAGCCTCTGTTTTAAGATTCAAGGAGTTGAATCCCAGTGATCTGCCAGGGTAACCCAGGGAGGGAAAACCTAGGAGAGGCACTAGTGAGGGAAAGAGTTTACTTTCCTTGTATTAAGATCCAGGGGATCTGGGTCTTGGGGGTCCCCAGGGAAGATTTTGGGGAGACCAGAGTTTATGAGGCACTCAAAGTCCTGATTGGTGGCAGCGTATCAGATCTAAGCTGGTAATTAAGCTTAGAGGAATTCATGCTAGTACCTCATTTTTGGACTCTAAGGTTCAGATTGGGGAAAGAAACTATGACACATGTAGTGGAAATTTCCAGGGGCAGGTATATGTATATATATATATGCAGGCAAGCTAGAGATAATGAGGTTAGTTCAATCAGGGAGGATGAGGCCCTGTTCTAGCAGTTGAGGTGTGAAAACCAAGGGAGGAGAAACTGGTTCTGTAGTTGGCTAGCCATTCACAGTCTGAGCTGATGGTGTCAAATTTGCAGATGAACTGAAGCTCAGCAGTTTCTCTTTGAAGTCTGGTCCTGAAGTTTTTTTGCTGCAGGATGGCCACCTTAAGGTCTGCTATAGTGTGGCCAGGGAGGTTGAAGTGCTCTCCTACAGGTTTTTGTGTATTGTCTATTAATGCATAGGCCCTGGTTCGTGTTTTGTGATTTTGTTTTGTGTTGTAACCATTTCTTCCCACCCTCTCTCTTATTCCTAGTGGAATCTCTGTTCGTTCTTAAATTCACCTTCTTTAGATCCCTTCCAAGTGCTGTGGGTATTACAGGAGCAACGGTTTAGGGTAAAACGGGGCACACTGCTCCTGAGGGGCAGGAGAGCTGGGATTTCTGTGAGGAGCCAGTGTCAGGAGCTGGATAGCACAGGGGAACTCGGGGCCTGGGGTGCGTCTCTTGTTAACCTGCGAGGCAAAGCCCTGGCTGGCCCAGCCCAGAGGAGAGGGTTTGAGTGGCTTAGGTGGTAGTAGCGAGCTGGCACCCAGCCCCTACAGGCAAGACTCCCTCTTGCTAGAAGCTGGGGGTAACAAGGTGACTCGCAGACCTGGGCGCCCTGAGAACAGTGATCAAACCGAGCTGGGTCTTCATAGCAGAAGGAGTGCGGGGCAGTGGGAGAAGCCCAGGGAGGAGGCCAAGGTGGGAGGGAGCTGGACATTTCCTCTCTAGGGCTAAAAGCTGAGAGGAGCCTGGGAGGCCTGAAGCCAGAACCAGAAGGATCTGAGCCAGGAGGGAGGCTGGCTGAATGAAGCCGAGGCCAGAGGTGGGTTATCCTGAGCCAGAAGGGGACTGGAGGCAGTGGAGCCCAAGAGGCAGTGACAGTAAAGCCGAAGGGACATTTGGACTGAAGTTTGGGGGACAACGGAGAGGAGCTGCAAGGAGGGACCCCGGAGGGGAGATGCCAGGGGGAAGCCCTGGGGGGGCAGCGCTCTGAAATAAGAGCAAGGAAGAACATTGCTGTCATGAGCTGAGCCCCAGCAGGAAGCCTGCGGGAGAAGGACAGGCACTTGGGAAGCTGAGGGTGACAGGGACGGCCCCTGGCTGGAGGGGAACCCTGCGTACGGACAGTCGAAAGGGGAAGGCAGGGCTGAGTCTGGAACTGGTGGGTACGTACCCGGCATGGCCTCAGCTGCCGCTGTCTGTGCTAGGCCACTGTTTATGCCCTTGCCAGCAGGGGCTTTGCACCCCAGCCATCATGGGCTGGCACAGACGAAGAGGTAGACCCTGCAGGGCTGGTGCAGCCATCAGCAGGGGCACTAGGTGAGGAAGGAGCTGCTCCGCTGTGCCCAGCCATGGGGGAGTGCTGCAGCGGGGAAGGCTGTCTGCCACACCTTGACACTTAGGTGACTGGCTCCGAGGGTGACCAGATAGCAAGTTTGAGAGACTGGGACAGGGTGTGTGTGTGTTTGAGGGTGAGGGAACAAGGCCCTGCATAAGACAAAGCCCCTAATATGGGGATGGTCCTGATAATACTGTATCGAGATGTCTGGTCCCCCTATTGGTTCCAGTCCCAGCCTGGCGTGAGAGTGGCGGGGCCCTGTCACCGTCTGATGTTTGCTTGGGGCCTGCCTGCGAAGAATTGTGGGAAAGGGGGAGTCATAGGCTTTCTCAGCAGTCAGGTTCTCACCACAGAACCTGGCTCCCCCCAGCCTCCTCCCTGGAGGTCAAGAACGGACTGAGCCCCGGAGAGTGAATCCCCCTCATCCCTAGCGGAGCTCTGTGGGGCAGGAAAAGGATGCTGCCTCGGCCCCACGCTGCACCCGCAGGGTGGATGCACAGGGCTCCCCTCCAAGGTCCCACAGAGTCGTGGAGATGGTGGGGGGGGTCGGGGTTCATGTCACTGCGGGACTTTTTCCCAGTCCCTTGTCTGCTCGTGTCCAGGCAGCGTTCCTCTGCACAGTGTTCGCTGACTCCTGCTGGAACCTAGGGTTGCCGGCATCTGGTTTTCCAGTGTAACGCCCTGTCGAAAAGGGACCCTGGTGGGTCTGGTCGGCGCCGTAGCGAGAGCCTATGGCTAAGGCAAGATCCATGCCTGCCCCAGCTCTGCGCAGATCCTAGAAGCATCTGCCTGGTCCTTGCGGCCCCTAGGTGCACGGGCGGCCAGGGAGGCTCCCTGTGTTGCCTGCGCCCCAAGGGCTGGCTCCACAGCTCCCATTGGCTGGGAACTGCAACCAATGGGTGCTGCAGGGGCGGCACTTGCAGGTGCAAGGGCAGTGCGCTGAGCCTCCCTGGATGCCCCTGCACTTAGGGGCTGCAGGGACCTGGTGGCTGCTTCCTGGGAGCCACAGTAAGTGCTGCTGAGACCCCGCACTCAACCCCCTGCCCCAGCCCACAACCCCCTCCTGCACCCCAAACCCCTTATCCCACCCCACCCCAGAGCCTGCACCCCCAGCCATAGCCCTGACCTCCCCCTTTACCCCCAACCCCCTGCCCAGCTTGGTGAAAGTGAGTAGGGGGGGGAGAGCGAGCGACGTAGAGCGGGGGAATGGAGCAAGCAGGGATCTGGGGCCTCGTAGAAGGGGCGGGGTCGCGGGGCAGGGGTGTTTGGTTTTGTGCAATTAGAAAATTGGCCACCCTAGCGGAACCGTGGGCTCTGTCGGGGCTCTGTACTCGGGGTCCCTAGCCAGTTTCCTTCCCTCAGACCCATGACCTCATGCCCATCTCAGGTCTTTCATTTGTTGCCCTCTGTACCTTGCTCTGCGGCCGCTCAGTCATCTCAGGGGGCTGGCCGGGCCCTTCCTCTGGTGGGCTCACCCCACCTTTCCCAGCATTCACCCAGGCCAGGACTACAAGCACATGGAAAGTCACAGGAGCAGCAGCCGCGAAAATAGACTGTGCGGTCCAGGTCCTCCAAGGGCCGTGGGCACATAGCTCCCACTGGGTCCATCCAGGGCCTGAGCCAGCTCCCGGCAGAGGCCCCTGCACTGGCAGCCCATCTCCTGCTGGAATCCCTGGGGCTGACAGTGCGCTGAGATGCTGCTCTCCATGGGCATGGGGGGCAGTGTCAGGCCCAGGGGAAACGTGCCGCTGGCTTCAAAGAGAATGGAGTTGGGCCCAACGGGCTCCAGGAACATCCCCGTGGGGCCATCCCCTGCAGGAGGCAGCTCCACGCCCCCTAAGCAGAGCTCGTTCCTACCTTGTGCTGCCGGCAGGGCTTCCCGCTCGGGAAGCTGATCCGGTCCCTGCCCTCCCTAGCTGCAGAGTGACCGTGTGCTGGCCACGCTGGAATGGCATCCAAACGCAGCCCTTCCGGGCGCGAGTGCCCAGCCGGATGACACAAGGTGCAGCCAGGCCAGCAGAGGAAATGCCAGTGAGCTTAACCTCGGCTGCTGGCGTAAAAATAGCCACAGCTTCAGTTTATAATTAGCGTGGCTGTTAATTCCCCCTCTCGCTGGGGACTGGGCTAATTGTGCTGCTGTCTCAGTGCCTGGCTCAGGAGCGAAATGCTTCGTTCCGTTTGGCCTTTCCGTTTGCTCTGCCCGCTGTCCTGGGGTTGAGGATGGGTCAGTGGAGCGCCCCCTCTCACTCTCGCCCCTGCCCTCCTCTCGAATCTCAGCAGGTTCTGGCAGCTCCCCTCACCCACCTCCCTTCAGCCTTCGCCATGGCATCAGGCCAGCTTCCCTTGCGCTGAGTCTGTCCCGTGCCGGCTCTCAGACTGATGCTGAGCCGCGTCTCAGCCTGGAGCCCAACTGAATCCATGGGGCTTGGAGCCCTGCTTTGGCCCTGCTGCCCTTGGTCCATCTGCAAAGCAATGGATGGACCTGGGTAGCCTGCTCAGTGCAGATTCACTCGGTCTGGCCCCTCCCTTGCAGTGTGTGTGTGTACATGTCGGGGAATGGGCTGAGTGGACAGACCCCACAAATACACAAACACGTCCTCATCCCTAATGCCCTTAGCAAAGACGGGCGAAGACAGGAACAGTCTATGGCAGGCACCTGCGTCAATGAGACCCCTACATAAGACGCTTAATGGGCAGAAGAATAGAGAGGGTGTGGTTGGTCCCTGGACACAGGGGCTGACGAGGGCCCAAAACCTTCCCTGGCACAGCTGGCTGCGGGGTGAGCTGGGTACCCAGTGTCCCAGTGTGACTGGTTGGGGGATGAGCTGTGTGTCCTGTGTCCTGGTGGGGCAGGCTGGGTGGGTGAGCTGGGTGTCCGGTGTCCCTGTGGGGCACGCTGGGTGAGTGAGCTGGGTGCCAGGTGTCCCGGTGCAACTGGTTGGGGGAGTGAGCTGGGTGCCTGGTGTCCCGGTGTGACTGGTTGGGAGATGAGCTGGGTGCCTGGTGTCCTGGTGGGGCTGGCTGTGGAGTGAGCTGGGTGCCTGTTGTCCCAGTGCGACCAGCTGGGGGGGTGAGCTGGGTGCCCGGTGTCCCGGTGTGACTGGATGCAGGGGTGAGCTGCATGCCCGAGGTCCCGCAGTGACCAGCTGTGGCTGCGGGGGTGAGCTGGGTACCCGGTGTCCCGGCAGGGCCGGCTGTGGAGGGGGGGTGAGCTGGGTACCCGGTGTCCCGGTGGGGTCGGCTGTGGAGGGGGTGTGAGCTGGGTGCCCGGTATCCCGGTAGGGCCAGCTGTGGCTGGGGGGGGTAAGCCATAGCAGTCATGGTAGGAAAGGCAATGCCATCCCTGGCATGAGTCATCCCATTCCCCGCTGAGAGGAAACTGAAGGAAATGGGATATATGGGTCCCTTGGCATAAGCCACATCCTTTGCCCTGCCTGCCCCTCCCCTCAGTTCCTGCGTCAGGTAAGGGGCCAGGGTTAAACTACCAGGGAATTGCCCCAAGTGCCAACCGCTTCTCCCTCCGCATGGCCCAAGGGACCCTGCTGTGCCCAGGCCATCGCCCCTCTGTGCAGCCAGTGGCAGATCCAGGACGGGCCGCTCAGGAATGACACCACCAGGGGATCTGGGAATGAAAAGCAAGAGGCTAAACATGCCCAGTCCCTGCCTGGGCCACACGGGGGGATGGGGCAGCTGCCCCCCTGGCAGGACACCTGGCTCAGGAGTTGCTTTGCAGGCAGAAAGCTGGGTTCACAGCCCAGTCTTGCTGCTCTGACCTTTCACAGCTCAGGGAAACTGACTCAAGCCTTCAGCCTCCCCAGCCCATCTGGCCCCGGCTCCAGCACCAGCGCTGACGCTGGCTGATCCTTTGAAACCCGAGCCAGGAGTCCTTTCCTTCGAGCTATTCTGGTGATATTCTTGAGGATGGGAAAATTCTCTTCCTGGATCAGTTTTAATTGGTTTCTTTGCTTTCCTCAGGGCTTCACTCGGGGGGCGGGGGAGAAGTCTGGCCCCCTCGCATGGGCATCACTGGACGGGCCTGGAGCAGTAATGGGCTGATATTTCTTGGAGGTGGAACGGAGGCCCCAGCCCAACTCCCCAACCCCCCATACTGTGAGATGCCAGGGGCTCCAACAGCTTCCCATGATCAATGCCGGCTGAGATGTCCTCTGGGGCCCATAGTGACTGTGCGACTGGAGCCTCTGTCCCTCTCCACAGAAACCTTAACCATCCCAGTGCCAAACCCAGCCCTCTACTCTCTGAAGCCAGGCAGCAAAGCCTCGAGATGAGACACCAAACCTATGGGCTAGGAGACACCATGAGACCTGCCATAGTGGAGCAGACCAACGGTCCATCTAGCTCAGTATCCTGTCTCTGACAGTGGCCAATGCCAGATGCTTAGAAAGAACAAACAAAACAGTAATTTCAAGTGAACCATCCCTATCATCCCGTCCCAGCTTCTGGTAGTTGGAGGTTTAGGGACACCTGGAGTTGCATCCCTGATCATCTTGGCCAATAGCCATTGATGAACCTGTCCACCAGGAACTTATCTAATTATTTTTTTAACCCAGTTGTACTTTTGGCCTTCACAACATCCCCTGGCAAGGAGTTCCACAGGTTGACTGTGTGTTGTGTGAAGAAATACTTCCTTTTGTTTGTTTTAAACCTGCTGCCTGTTAATTGCCTTGGGTGACCCTTGGTTTTTGTGTGATGTGAAGGGGTAAATAACACTTCCCTGTTCACTTTCTCCACGTCAGTCATGATTTTATAGACCTCTGTCATATTTCCCCTTAGCCGTCCCTCTTCTAAGCTTTTTAATCTCTCCTCATATGGAACCTGTTCCATGCCCCTAACCATTTCTGTTGCCCTTCTCTGTACTTGTTTTCAGTTCTAGTATATGTTTTTGAGATGGGACGACCAGAACTGCACACAGTATTCAAGGGGTGGACGTACCATGGATTTATATAGTGACATTATGATATTTTCTGGCTTATTATCTATCCTTTTTCGAATGATTCCCAACATTCTGTTCGCTTTTTTGACTGCCGTTGTTTTCAGAGAACTACCTGCGGTGACTCCAGGATCTCTTTCCTGAGTGGGTACAGCTAATGTAGACCCCATACCTATAGACTACAAACCTGACCACTGTTCCCCACCCTTTGTCTCCTGGCTGTTAACCAGTTACTGAGCCAGGAGACGACCTTCCCTCTTAGCCCAGGACAGCTCACTTCACTTAACAGCCCCTGGAGTGATGCGTGCAGCATCGTGACAGAAAATGACCACAGCCTTGCAAACCTCTGCAGCCTGCTCAGGGCCTTCCTATCTCCCTGGCCTCCTTGTCTAGTATGGCTTCCTCTCATGCTGTTCTGGGCTGATGGCCACTTCCCACCCTCCAGCATCAGGCTGGGGGGTTTTCAAACCCTCGTCCTTCCCTATCTGCGTTCTCCTCCTGTTCCAAGGCTCCTGCACAGGTTTGTGAGCTCTGTTGACGGGAGGAAAGGAAATGAGGCGCAAAGGGATTGCCAGGCACCACAGTCTCCAGCCTCCTGAGATACAGCTTTAGTCTGGCTCCTTCGGCCGGGATGCTTTCTGGGCAGGATTTCTGTATGGCGTCTATGATTTCTTTATTCCAGCTGTTGAGATTGGATTCCCAGCCTGGGGATGCTTCCAGAGCCATAAATCGGCTTCGTTTCGCTACCTGGTGTGCTTGTTTTCTCTGCAAGGCTTCTAGATCTGCTTCAGAGAGCTACTTCTGTGTGAGCATCTGCCTTCCTAGCTCTGCGCCCACTCCCCTCCCACTGCGCAGCCACTTCACCCACCTACCCTCGCAGACAGAGGCTGAACTGCCAGTGGGAGCAGCCCAGGGCGTCGGCTGTCATTGCATAGTCCGGGGCTGCTGCCGTTCAGCACTTCGTGGTCGTGTTCAGGCCTGTGGGCAGCAGGCAGGCAGTGAACAAAGCCCCCTTAGAAAGGCTGCAGGATGTAGGTTTCAAGAGGGCTGGACACTGGTGCCAGGAGAGGTGGCAGAGGCTGGCTTACAGCGTGCAGAAGAGACACAACCGCTGATGTCCATGGCAGATGGCGGAGCTCATCACAGGACAGTGCTGTGCCAGTGATGACAGACTCAGGCCTATGAATTGCCCATGGAGACCTGACCCTGTTCCACCAAAGAGTCCAAGCATGACAAGGCTGGTGCTGTGGGTATCAAGGGGTTGGTGGGGCGGTGCTCGTGGCACAGGACACGCCTGATGTCATGGTACCAGGGAGGCTTGGGAAGGAAAGGCACGGGTAGGCACACAGCCATTATGTTTGAATTCTGTGAATGTCTAAGGGGCCACAGGACTGTGCACAGAGCTGGCTTTGTGTGGGTCATGCCGCTCTCCAGAGGGAGCTGTAGCTTCCTCCCTATATATCTCCTCCCACACCTTACAGGACTGCTGTGGACCAGGTGGCAGAGGCCTCTGCTGGTACCTCCCTCTCTGCGCCTGCACCTTCTCCCAGCCCTGCTCACAAACACCCCACTGCAGGACGACAGGACGGGGAGCCGAACAGGCAATGCTTTGGCCACGGCACCCTCCAGCACAGACACTCATCCCTGCTACGCCACTCAGAGTGGGCAGTCGTGGCTCCAGTGCCAACCGGAGGGGAGTTAGTCTCCCATCCCAAGGGAGGAGGCAGGCACTGGGCACAACCACAGGATGGGTAATTACACAGGGAATCAAAGTGCTGTACACACATGGGCAACACGACCAGCTGGCAGGGGAGTCTTAGTTACCTCACTGATCCCCAGAACCCATAGAGAAAGAAGGAGCAAGGACTTGGTCAAGGGCACACAGCCTGTCTGTGTCGGAGCTGGTGGGGGGTGTTGACCTATGCACTAACCAGCACCCTGTGGTGCCTCTCTCCCACCCCGACCGTGAGTGTCAGGCTGCAGCTTGGGTGCTATGCCGTGGCAGAGCAGGGTCGACTGGCGCTGCGGGATGCTCCGGCGAGGGCAGGTCATTCCTGGCCTATGGAGACAGTTGTCTCCCAGCTCTGGGGAGCTGGCTGGAGAAGGCGGTACTGGTAACACGGGCTGCTCCTGCCCCGAGGCTCGGTGATACACGGTGACAGCCGGTAGTTTCATTAGGGCCCACGAGAAGCCAGCAGGGACACCGTCAGACCCCATTCTGCACAGCGCTGGGTGGAGCCCCGCGGAAGCCCCTGGAGGTGGCCAGCAGGTGGTGGTGTCTGGTTTTCTCGCGCCAGTTGAAATGAGCCCATAGAAAATTACCCCTTGGAGTGTGACGAGAGGGCTGGGAGACGCGGCCGGCAGCCCAGGGCATCCCCCTGGGCACCAGAGGGGCACGGGTGTGTGAAGCAGGACCAGGCAGAGGTGTCAGCCACCCTCCCACAGGGGAAGGAGGTGATTGACAGCGGAGCCTCGGTGCTAAAAAATGCCCCTTGACTTTGAAAATCCACGTATTGCTCTTGGCTGGGCCCGGGCATGTCCTGCCAAGAGCAACAGTTTTACATATTAAAGCAAAATTAAATTAAAAGCCTGATTTTTTAGTTTCCCCCTCCCTCCTCTGGGCTGTTAACTCTTCCCTGCCCAGGCCAAAGCACCCTGCTCTCCGTCAGCACCAGGAAGGGTTAGAGCTTCTTGCAAGGAGAGAGTTGCTGCCGTGGCACCAGTCCTGTGGGGCGGCAGGTATGGAGAGCTCCTGGCTACACAGCTCTTGCCTCTCCCAGCAGGGGGCGCTTAGGGAGCGGGGCAGGTGCAGCGACTGCAGGGGGAGCTCCCGGCTAGCCCAGCCTGGCCCAGCAGGGGGCGCTTAGGGAGGGGGCAGGTGCATGCACTGCAGGGGGAGCTCCCGGCTAGCCGCCTGGCCCCAGGGGGCGCTTAGGGAGCGGGTGCAGGTGCACGCTTGTGGGGGAGCTCCCCGGCTATTGCCACTGGCCCAGTAGGGGGCGCGTAGGGAGGCGGGGAGCAGTGCAGCGGCTGCAGGGGGAGCTCCTGGCTATCCCAGCCTGGCCCAGTAGGGGGCGCTTAGGGAGCGGGGCAGGTGCAGCGGCTGCAGGGGGAGCTCCTGGCTATCCCAGCCTGGCCCAGCAGGGGGCGCTTAGGGAGTGGGGCAGGTGCAGCAGCTGCAGGGGGAGCTCCTGGCTATCCCAGCCTGGCCCCGCTCGGGGAGGCTGTCAAGGTAGCTCAGGTTGTGGCTTTGCGTCGGGTGAGGCGCTGTGCTGTCAGGTCCACGCGGCTGTTGCTGTGGTTGTGCCCAGGCGCCAGCTGGAGGGATGGGGCATGTCCCACGGTGCGGCAGGAGATGCTGCCCTGCTCACGTTGCCCCACTTTTGCAAGGCTTTTGGGGTTTTTCTTGCTGAATTTTCCCTTTGTGGAGCTGGGCTGTATAAACAAGCAGGAGGTTCCAACGTCAATGAAACAGGAGCCGCGGCTCAGCCAGGACAAAAGCATCTTTCAGAGCAGGCCCCCCCTGCCCCCTCGGCTGACAGGAGCTGGGGGGTTCTCAGGTGGCGCCCTCCACTTCCCTTCTCCCCATCCCAGCTCTGACCACAGCACTGAGCTTCTACTGCAGGCTGGTGGGGGAAACGGGAGTGGGAGTGTATCTGGGTTACTGCCCAGCACCTCACTGCAAACTGCCTCTGTGGGGGTGTCCCCATGCCCCAGGCGGGAGCCTCATGCCCACTGCTCACTCACCGGCTGCTTCAACAACCCCGACTCATGGTGGACTGCGGGCAAGGGCTAGATCCCCTGGGGCCCTGCCCCCATGAACAGGGGGACATAGCAACCCCCTGGGGCCCTGCCTGTATGCAGGGAGGGACATAGCTACCCCCAGGGGCCCTGCATGTATGCAGGGGGGATATATCTACCCCCAGAAGCCCTGCGTGTATACAGGGGGAGGGACATAGTTACCCCCTGAGGCCCTGAGTGTATGGGGGGGGGGACATAGCTATCCCCCGGGGCCCTGCTTGTATGCGGGGGGGAGGGACATAGCTACCCCCAGGGGACTTGCGTGTATGCAGGGGGGATCTAGCTACCCCCAAGGGCTCTACCCTGATGTGTCCAGGACTCATATGACACAGCTAGCTACACCCCTCTGCTCATTTCCCTAGCACTCTTCAGCCACGTACAGCAACACCCATGGTCCAGGTGGGCAAGTCTCAATCACTGTGGTGCAGCTGGGGAAACCGAGGCACGGTCCAAGGCAAGAGCAGCCAATGTTTACAAAAGAGACCCTGATGGCACTGCAGTCTTTGGGCCCAGCTTGTGAGTCCTCACTGAGCACCCTGGGATTAATGCCACCCCCAGCTCTGACATCGCGCTTGCCAGACACAGATCTCAAGTGTGCAAGGCGGGGGTCGGGTAGGGGGCAGAGGAAAGTGCTTGGCTGGTTTTGCCAAGCTCAGATATTCCCAGGCTGCGAGTCAGGCCTCACAAAATCATGAGATTGGTTTAAAAATCAGGAGACTTTTTAAAAAATAATCAGTGCCAGGGCTGTGCCTTTGCCTTCTGCTTTTGGAGCCATCACGGTGTGGCTGGGCCATGTTTTTTCAGCATCCTCAGGGTGCCTGAAAGCCAAGTTTTCATGCTTTACTCCTCCACCACCCCGGCTAGCAACTGACTTTTTAAAAGCAACCCAAAGCTGCACTTCCGCCCAGATCCCCTGACTCCAGGAGCTGTGATTCTGCCCAGATCCCCTGACTCCCTAGCCAAGCACTCGGTTAAAGCAAAAGCTACAGCTGGAGGCTAAACAGGAAAAGTTGGGCAGTTCCCAGGGAGGTTCCTTCCCCCCCGCTCCCCCCAGGGCCTCATATCACGCACAGCCTGTCCCATGTGAGCCCTGGGGCTGTGCTGCGGCTGCGATGTCCGGGTGTGCTGAAGAGCAGGGCTGGGGTGCCGGGATCTCTCTCTAGGGCCCAACCTCCCTCCTGCACAGGCTGCGGTTTCCATAGCTGCAGGAGACCCTGCGATCAGTAGCACAGATCAGAGGGATTAGCCCCTGGGGTCAGGGCCTATTGTTCACTGCCAAAGAGGGGCATGGAAAATGTGTCCTTCCTCCCCCTCCCACAAGTGCTGCCAGCCCAGGGGATAATCCAGCCAAAGCAGACCCCAGTGGCTCAGGCAGTCCCCCTGGAAACGGGCACCAGGACAGGCAGCAGACATGCCCCATTCAGAGGTCCCACTGGACCAGAGATCGCAGCAGGGTTAGATGCTGGGTTTAGGCTTCTGGGAGGATGTGTCACCCCAGGGGCCCAGGTAATGGGATTGGGATGTCTTTCCCAGAGCTGGTGAGGGAGGCAGGCAGCAGGTCTGGGGAGGGGGCTGAGTGTCTTGTGCCATTCTCACCATCCAGCACCTGGAATGCAGCATGGCTAGTACTGCCAGCCCCAAATGTTCAAAAACCATGAGATTCTGTACAAAGAACAGCTGTGGGCTTCTTTTTATTTGCCTTCTGCCTTTTGAGCCTTTAGGGTGCACTGGGGTCACATCTTGAAGCTTTCTCCACAGCCACTTACTTTTTCTTTAAGAATGAAGGCTGAAATCATCCCAGATCCACTTGACTCCAGGAGCTGGGGCTTTAAGGAAAACAATCATGAGCCTGAGACGCATGACAAAATCATAAGAGTTTGCAACACTGCATGGATCCCGTGTTGTATGGGCCTCACGAGCCACCCAACCCCACGGGGGAGGGGTGGCTGGGCCAAATCTGAGTGAGTGGTGTTGCGAGCTGGCGTGTGGGGTTCATAGCGCCACTCAAGCTTGGCCCAGCCATGCTTCCATCATGATGGCAGCCAGGCCAGGCCTAATCTATGGCCCTAGGAGCAGCTGCCCAGCAATCTGCCACCCTCCGCAGCTGCCCAGCATGCTAGTCCCTCCCAGACACCTGGGAGATCCTGATCAGCTGCTGCTTTCACCTGCCAGCTCTCTTCATGCTGCATGATGGCTCGTGTGCCCCTCTCACCCCCAGACAGGGGGACCAGCAGGTCCTCCCCACCTGGGGAACACTCAGTGCAGAAGGGCATCCTGGGGTGTGTGATAGACCCAGACCATTTGGGAACAGCAGAGTAGTCGAAGGGAGATATACTGGCCACTGGATAAGCAGTTTTCTGTTCCCTGAGTGACCAGAGCAGGGGCTGCTCCCGGCTAATGAGATCACCTGACTCCAATTAACCTGCAAAGAGTCAGGTGAGGCTGTTAAGCTAATGTGAACACCTGATTCTAGTTAATACTTTTGATGCTATAAAAGGGCTCACTCCACTCAGGCAGGGAACAGCCAGGGAGCTGGAGGAGAGGAAGTGCAACTGAAGGGCTGGTTAATGAAGACACCCTTCAACCATTGGTAAGGGAGACGCAGGAGAGCTGTGGGAAGTGGCCCAAGGAAACCTAGCAACTCTGGCAGTGAAAGGTCGGCTGCCAACAGCTGCTACCATTAGGGTTCCTGGGCTGGAACCCAGAGTAGAGGGTGGGGCCGGGTTCCCCCCAACCTGCCACTATAGGAACATCCCCTGGGAAGGGGAGACAGGCCCCTGTCAGGACAGGAGACTAAACTGTTCTGAAATAAGCCCCCAGGGACAACAGAGACAGAGGGAGTTCTCTCACCAACCTCCTTGCTGGCTGATGATGAACAGGGCTCAGTGGACTGTGACCCTGGCCCTAGAGAGAGAGAGGCTATGTGGAGGGTCGCGGAGAGCCACTGAGGCTAGCATAGACCGCCTAGAAAGGTGGCAGCCATGGGGACAAGGTCAAAGCTCTGCCACAGGTGGCACAGCCATTCTATGAGCTAGCACATGGCAGGGTGAGAAGGTGCCAGTTGAGGGTGGGGGAGGCGAGAAGGGACAATAACCAGCTCCTGGTTTCAGAGCAGGTGGGGACACCTGCCTGGACAGATGTCTCCAGTGACGCCCATTTTAAATAGCTAGGTACCGTCCAGGATGGGAGATGGGCCTTGGCAGAGCAGCATGGGCTGGGGTAGCAGGGGGCTGGCGCTGAGGGGCACTGTGTGTGTGTAGCCCAGGGAGCTCTGTGCTGGGATTGCGGCTGGGTGTGGACCAAAGGCTGGAGGAGCGGGGCTTGCTGTGGCTGGCGCATGCAACGGGCTGGCGGAGCGGGACACGCTGTGGCTGGCGCACGCGACGGGCTGGCAGAGCATTGCAACTGGCTCCATGGGCGCAGCGCCTGCCCGCACTGTGCCAGCCACTCGCTGGTGTTGTTTCTAGTCCTTTTATGAGCCACCAAGGGACCAGAGGAGCATGAATCCCAAACACAGGCCATCCACAGACCTGCGTTCCTGAGCTATGTGGGAAGGTCAGGCTCTGAAATATCCTCGGGGCGGGAGGGCACCAGGTGTGGGTTGTGAGGGGCGTCTCTGAGGATAGCATCCAGCCTGCTAGCCAGGAGCCTCTGGGTGTCTCTTCTCCTGGATCCTGTACTGAGCAGGACAGGGCTGGGTCAGTGCTTGGAAGGGGGGTGCTGGGTTGGAAGGGGCTGTTCTTCTGGGCCTGCCCTCTCTCGGGCCAGCCCACAGCGAGCAGTCTCACTGCGCCTTGCACAGGAGCTGTGGTGGTAGCCTTGTGGCTCTGGTGTAATTCCAGCTCTGGTCACTCCATTCTGCCCTCCTGGACCCGCCCTGCTCTTTCATTCGTCTTCTCTCCTGTCCTAAGCTGCTCCCTAGGGTTGCTGTGCACTGGCACACAGTAGTTGCGTTCCACCCCAGAGGTGGCTGTGTTCCAGCAGTGGGTGGCATGGCGTGGGCATGTCGATTGCTGAGGGTCTTCACTCAGAGACTGGAGGTGTAAATGTGCTGCATCTCCCTGCCCTGGGGCCAGTTGCTGGAGCCTTGCCACATCCTCTGTCGGGTGGGAAAAGCCCGAATACTCGGCTCAGGTAACTCCCTGGGGCAGCCGATTCCACAGCCAGGGAGCTGTCAGCCTGCACCGCCCAGCCAGGGGATGGGACTTGCCCCAGCTGATCCTGGCAGCAGTAAGAATGGGAGCAGAGTGTCCTGGGTCTAACTCAAGGGGTCCATCTGCTAGGCCGCGCTGCCTCTCCTCTGGGTCCTGAGCCTGCGTTTTTCCTTTTAATTTCATCCCACTGCTCCTGCCTGCACCCTCCGCCCCCCCTGCCATGGCCTGGCCATGCTGCAAGGCTCTCCAGGAGCTGCCCCCTCCCCACCTCTCAGGGCTCCCTGTTCTTCCAAGGGGTGCCCAGGCCTGGGCCCTGGGTTCCCAGCTGAGGTCTTCCCACAGACAGGCCCGGCCCCCCATGATGCAGGGACTTGTGCCCAGAGGCGAATCAGCACTGGCTCCCCACAGCTGGGTACAGGACTTTCCCCTCGCTGCCCGGGGACACCCCGTGGCATGCCCAGGCCCTTCCAACGGCTGGGTCCCCTTGTTGTCCCCAGCCCTTTCGCTGCCTCCGACACTGGGCAGAGAGGGCCCCTCGGATAGCCCCATAACTGGTGTTGTGCCTGGCTGCTATCAGCCAACGGGGAGGACAGACCTGGTTTGGACGACTGCTCAGGGGAAATGAGAGGGAATCTCCTCTGAGCTACATACCATCCAACCATTGCCAGCACCTGCCCCGGCTCCCCCACACTCCCATCCCGGCTCCCCCTTCCCCTGCCCACCCCAGCTCCTTCGGTGGGGGAAGAAGCCCCTCGTGGCGAGGCTGCTATTGTTCCCCCATTGTAAAGGCAGAACCAGCACCACAAAGAGGGGCTGGGTGGGGGGCTGCGCAGGCTGGCCAGGCCTCCCCACTGCTCTCTATGGAAATGTGCCCCCACCCCCCAGTGGGAAAGGCTCATTGCTCCTTCCCCCTGGATTTGCATGACTGAGAAAGGCAGTGCCCCCTCCCCACCATCTCTAGGGCTCTCCCTCGCTGCAAGGAGCTGGTTGCCATGGGCCCAGACCCTGCATGTGCGTGAAGAGCTCTCCAGGAATCCCCTTCACTGGCCCGCTCCCCTCCCACCAGACCTCACTGTCTCAGGGCCGAGGACAGCGGGTTTGGGCCCCCCAGCAAGGGCAGGTCGGCTAAACACAGCTGGGAAAGCCAGGCCCCGGGCCCCCTTTCAGACCGCCGGGCCCCAGGAAATTGTTCGGGCTCCCCCAGCCCCGTTGGCCCTGCTTGTCTCCAGCCCCCCAGCCCTGCTCTCTGCTGCCATCTCCCCCACCCCACACACATCAGGGCTTGGCAGTGGAGTGCTCCCCTGTGATAGTGAGCGCCTGTGAGGAGTGGGGGTGGGGCAGGTCTCTGGGGAGGAAAGGGCAGGCCTGGGTGTGCATCTGAGTGTGTTTGCACGCATGTGTGCACCCACATATAGGGGTGTGCACGCCTGGGCAAGGATGCAGGTGTGAGCAGATGCAGGAGGGGGAGCAGGTGCAGGAGGGGCCGCGGGTGTCCTAGTGCAGGGCTGGCCAGAGGTGGTTCTGCAGGCGCATCCCTTCATCACTGCCTGGCGCAGGCCCCAGGCCCCGTGGCGAGCTGAGTGTGAGGGCATGGCTGTGAGTTTGTGTGCACAAACTCACCTTAACTGATCACTCTTGTTACAGTGTGTATGGTAACACCCATTGTTTCATGTTCTCTGAGTGTGTGTATATATATCTTCCTACTCTATTTCCCATGCATGCATCCAATGAAGTGGGCTCTAGCCCACGAAAGCTATTGCTCAAATAAATTTGTTAGTCTCTAAGGTGCCACAAGGACTCCTGTTCTTTTTGAGGATACAGACTAACCCAGCTGCTACTCTGAAACCTGAATATTGCTGTGATCCTTGGTGTAAGGCAGTGCCATAATGAGGGCAAAATGAGTGAGGCACTTGCTTTGGACGCGGAAAGTGAGGGGCGCAGAAAGTTTCTCCTTCCGCGGCACTTCAAGAGGGACTGAGGGACCCGTCGCCGAATTGCTGCCAGTCGTTGGCAAGGGAGAGGGGCAGCACACCCAGCTCTTTGGCGGAAATTTGGCGGCGGGTCCTTCCCTCTGAGAAGAACCCACCGCCGAAGAGCCGGACATGCCGCCCCTGGCCTTTGCCTCGGGTGCAAAAATCCCTAGTTATGGCTCAGGTGTAAGGGGCCATCCATCACTGAGGCAGGCTCCCCAGGTGGCGAGATGGATTGGAGTACCCACGGGGACTGTCTGTGACTCCATAGTCAGGCTGTTATAATGCCTGAAGAGTTTGCGCTTGATAATTTGTTGGTGAAATCTAAGTATAGAACTCACAGCCAATGGGGTTTGTGCCCAGGTTCCTACCAGTTTGCCCTGGGGTTGGTACTCAATTCGGGTCCGTTTTGGGTGCTTCCCACCCCCCGGTGCCTGCTGCACACAGAGTACAGGAGCCTCCCGCTTGTGGTTCTTTTTTGCAGCTGGTGCTGATTGAACCACTTGTCTCCCCCTTTGAATCCCAAGCTGCAGTTCCCAGGCTGCCCTCCCAGGCTGTGGCAGCCCCTCCGGGATCCCTCTCTCACTCCAGGGCACAGCAGCCCATCTACGTGAGTCCGGTGGTATTACCACTATGTACATGACAGGAGTGTGTAGCAATCCCTGTGTATGCGCCCAGTGGGAGAGCCAGTCCCTGCCTCCAGCGTGCCCAGAGAAGACAGACACAGAGTGGAAGGGGGGGCTGAGGCCCAGAGAGGGAGAAGGGACTTGCCCAAGGTCACCTAGCTGGTCAGTGGCAAAGCCAGGAACAGAGCCCAGGTCTTGTGGATCTGTCCATCCACTAGACTATGTTGCCTTGCTGGAGTCACAGGATTGGGGCTCAAGAAAATATCAGGTTCTCCCATGGACATCTAACACAGCCATTGCATTTCTTGTAAGGAAATGTCTGATCTTCCCTAGAAGAGATGATGATTTATAGCAGCGAGCACAGGGCACGGCTGTAGGATTTCCTCTCTGATCTGGCATGCAATTAGCTCAGTGTGAATTAATTTAACAAACAACCAAGCATGAAATGTTGCGCACAATTTAATGGAAGCTTATACTGTAGTTTGCCCCAAACTGAGCTTGAATCCTCTGCTGAATTCCTGTCCCCCACAGAGCAGCTCAGGAGCCAGAACAAAATGGATGGGTTGAATGCCAAGCTATGCTTGACCAAAACAGGTTGCGCCATTTCCTGGGAGTCAACTGGTGACTCGTGGGATCGAGAGAACAAGCCAGTGGGATAGTGTTGGCGGACTCCCAGGACCCAAATCTGGCATGGCTGTGTCTACACTGCACAACGATAGGGCTTGAACCCTGGGTCCCGGTTGCACTCGGGCTCGGGTCCTCCACCCCGATGTAGCCCTAGGACTCTGGGCTCGAGCCTGAGACACTTGTGTGTAGACAGAACAGGGGTTAGGGCTTGAGCCCGAGGGTACATTGTAGACATACCCAGCCAGGCAATACAAAAGCCTAATGGTACCTATGTAACAGCCTCTATTGCTGTGCTCCGAGCCTTCATTTCTAATAGCCAAGTAACCACACAATATATAACTACACAAATCTTCCACACTGTGATATAAGGAAATTCCCCCCCGGCTGCTTATCTGTTATAACATTGTAAGAGAGAGGCAGCCATGCTGGAATTTCTTTATGCCACCAAACATGTTATGGCTCCAACGTCTGCACATGAACGAAGATTAGCAGCAATGAGGACTTGTAGTAACTCAAACGCAGGCAGACCAACCCCAGGGCTGACTGGTAAGAACCTGGGCACAAACCCCTTTGGCTGTGAGTTCTATACTTAGATTTCACCAACAAATTATCAAGCGCAGACTCTTCAGGCATTATAACAACCCAACTATGGAGTAACGGACAGTTCCCTTGAGTACTCCGATCCGTCTCACCACCCAGGGGAGCCTGCCTCAGTGATAGATGGTCCCTTACACCAAGGATTACAGCAATATTCAGGTTTCAGAGGAGCAGCCGTGTTAATCTGTATCCGCAAAAACAGGAGTCCTTGTGGCACCTTATAGAGACTGATAAATTTATTTGAGCATAAGCTTTTGTGGGCTAAAACCCACTTCGTCAGATGCATGCAGTGGAAAATACAGTAGGAAGATATATATACACACACAGAGAACATGAAACAATGGGTGTTACCCTACACACTATAATGAGGGTGATCAATTAAGGTGAGCTATTACCAGCAGGAGAGAGAGAAACTTTTTGTAGTGGTAATGAAAATAGTCCATTTGCAGCAGTTGACAAGAAGTTGTGAGGAACGGGGTGGGGGGATAAGCATGGGAGAAATAGTTTTACTTTGTGTAATGACCTATCCACTCCAAGTCTTTATTCAAGCCTAATTTAATGGTGTCCAATTTGCAAATTAATTCCAATTCAGCAGTCTCTCCTTGGAGTCTGGTTTTGAAGTTTTTTTTGCTGTAATATTGCGACTTTTAGGTCTGTAATCGAGTGGCCAGGGAGACTGAAGTGTTCTCCGACTGGTTTTTGAATGTTATAATTCTTGACATTTGTGTCCATTTATTCTTTTACGTAGAGACAGTCCAGTTTGGCCAATGTATGTGGCAGAGGGGCTGGCACATGATGGCATATATCACGTGGTAGATGTGAGGTGAACGAGCCCCTGATGGCTGGCTGATGTGTCAGGTCCTATGATGGTGTCCGCTTTGATAATGGGACAGAGTTGGCACGGGCTTTGTTGCAAGGATAGGTTCCTGGGTTAGTGTTTTTGTTGTGTGGTGTGTGGTTGCTGGTGAGTATTTGCTTCAGGTTGGGGGGATGTCTGTGAGCGAGGACTGGCCTGTCTCCCAAGATCTGTGAGAGTGAGGGATCGTCCTTCAGGATAGGTTGCAGATCCTTGATGATGCACTGGAGAGGTTTTAGTTGGGGGCTGAAGGTGATGGCTATTGCCATTCTTTTACTTTCTTTGTTGGCCCTGTCCTGGAGTGGGTGACTTCTGGGTACTCTTCTGGCTCTGTCAATATTCAGGTTACTCTCAGTCCCAAAGGATCAGTCACTTGCATCTTAGATCTCACACCAAAGACAATGCTTGTAGCCAATCCTATAATAATCTATATACAGATTTATTAATAGGAACAGGAAATGAGTTATTTATAATCTTAAAGCAAGTAAACATACATGCAAATGACTGACAATCTTAAGTTTCAAAAGAGAATAGAAGCTTCTATAATAAGCAAGTATTATCTGTCCTTTAGGGCTAACCTGGGCTAAGCAGCTGGGGATCTCTTGCTTATGCTTTGCTGCTCAGAATCCAAGAAGCAAGAGATAATCAGATCCATTTGTTTGTTTTATTTGTTTGTTTGTTTTTATTCCCTTTATACTATGTATTCTGAGCTGCAAAATCAGCTGATGGAAGGAATGCACTTGCATGACTCATCTTCATGGGCGGGGGGTGGGGGGGAAGAAGGCAGAACAACCAATGTCTTTTGTTCTCATTAACATCCCACAATAGTCCATCTGGTGTAATGGACCTTTCCTGTTGGAGATCGGGGTGGGTGATTCGTACAGTTACAGAGGCTCAGCATATAACTGCTCAAATATTACCTTACAGTGTGGGATACAGATGTTGTAAGTGAGTGTAATGAGGCAGCAGCTCCCCAGCATTCAATAAAGACTGAACACTAAACTCATAATGCTAATGCCATTATAACAACTTTCACACACAGGAGAGCCAAGCTGCTGCCAGCTGTATATCGCTCAGTGGGCTGTTGAGCCTGGGGGACTTTTCCAAGAGCTGGCACTGGATCTGCCAGTTTCAAAAGAGGCTGTTATGTCGCTACTAAATAAATGGGCATTTATAGTGTACAGGGGACTGCTCTGGCACTACATTGTGCACATCCACACCCCAGCAAAAACACACTCACAATGTGTTCTCCCCCACACATCCACTCACTAATACTGCACAACCATCTACATGGCACAACCATCATACAAGGCACTAGTATGCCCACACACTAATACACATGCACACTGACATGCACACACACTAGCTCACGTGTGCAGTAGTGTACACTCATTGCTATGCACACCGTGCCGGGCACATGGCCAGATCCCCCGGGAACATTTTCCCACTTGAGCCCACACTTAGATGATTTCAGTAATGACAACGTCTCTCCCTCACTCAATGTGACAGGGATAAGGGCCTGCTGTTCCCGCATGTCCCAGGCTTGTGTCAGGCCCAGCACCTGTCTTCACACGCAGGAGCAAAGGGGCACATGACTCTGTCTCTGGTTTAGCACCTGTAACTACACATATACACCAAGAGAGAATATCCCCCTTCTTCCCAAGCCTGAGAGCTTCCCTTCCCTAGCGTGCATAGAAAACTTGTGTTGGGGGTGTGTGTGTGTGTGCTTTTTATGTATTTGTGTGAGTGCCCGTGTGGCTTTGTGCGTGTACAGATATGTCCTTGCATGTGTGTCAGTGTTGGCCTGGGAAAGGCCGTGCCTGTCCCTCAGAAATGATGGGTCTAAATTAGCTGTTACCACTCAAGAAAAAGATCTTGGAGTCACTGTGGGTAGTTCTCTGAAAACATCCACTCGATGTGTAGCAGCAGTCAAAAAAAGAAAACAGACTGTTGGGACTCATTTGGAAAGGGATAGATAATAAAATCAAAAATATCGTTATGCCACTATATAAATCCATGGTACACCCACATCTTAAACGAGTGCAGTTCTGGTTGCCCCATCTCAAAAAAGATATATATGAATTGGAAAAAGTACAAAGAAGGGCAACAAAAATTATTAGGAGTGTGCTTCTGTATAAGGAGAAATTAAAAAGACTGCTGGCTAAGGGGGGATATGACAGAGGTCTGCGCAATAGTTAGTGATGTGAAGAAAGTGAATAAAGAAGTATTATTTACACCTTCACGTCACACACGAACCAGGGGTCACCCAATGAAATTAATAGGCAGCAGGTTTAAAACAAACACAAGGAAGTAATTCTTCACACAACACAGCATCAACCTGTGGAACTCATTGCCAGGGGATGTTGTGAAGACCAAAAGTATAACTGGGTGCAACAAGGAAATAGATACATTCATGGACGATAGGTCCATCAATGGCTACTGGCCAAGATAAGCCAGGGCTGCAACCCCATGCTCTGGGTGCCTGTAAGCTCCTGACTGTTAGAAGCTGGGACTGGATGACAGGGGATAATTGCCCTGTTCTGTTCATTCCCTCTGAAGCATCAAGCACTAGCCGCTGCCAGTACCAGGCTGGGTGGGGCTCTCTGCGTTTACATTACGGATTGATGTACACAGATGTATTGAGAAATTGCATTTGAATACAACTTGCCCATTGTGCAGGGCCGTGTGTTTATCTTAATTACTCAAAACACACAGTATAAGATGTGACGGGGGCTGGTAATAAATGTTTGGGATCAGATCAATTCCTTTATTTGTATTACAAAGAGAACAAGCTTAGAACTTCGTCAGGCAGGCCAGCTGCCGTTACAGCACCGAAACAATAGCAGTAAACTAACACCACCACCAGTAATAAAACAAAGGGCGTAAATCAAACATGGGACAGTGCCCACCAAACCCAAACCGTGTATCCCCCTGGCGTATTCTGCTTCCCCTTTCTTGTGCATTTAGCACCCACTGAGTGCTGCTGTCTGGGCGTGGAGGCATGCAGGGGGTGGTGGACTGGAAGCGGGAAGGGGCCTGGATTGGGTAGATGCATGCTGCGGGGAAGGGGTCAGCATGGGGGTGGAAGTATGCAGGGAGTAGATTTGCCCTGTTCTGCTGCTGCTAGGTCCTGGCTACATGGGCCACCCACCCATGGAACTGTCCAAAGTCTCACTGGGTTTGCAGCTCAGGGCACTATGGGGGGGACTGCAGGAGCCTGCTCATTAGCCAAAGCAGCCGCGCACACGGGTCTTTCTGCTGTGCTGTCGACTTCCCTCAACCGACGTTCCAGTCTCTATGAGTGTCGGCTCCTGCACAGCTGCTCTGCCCTCCCGCTCTGCTGCCTCCACATGCTGGGAATCCTTCTCTCGTTTGGATTGCACCTGCTTCTTGGCCCTGTTCAGAAAGTTCCCCATCAGTTCATCATGGGCTGGGACAGTTCAGAGACCCAGGCTTCTGCTGGAGCGTGAGCCAGCTGTCGAGGTACAACAGCTAGCAGAGGCGTTTGCTAGCAGACACAAAACCTAGTGTTACTGGCTCAGTGAATATGAGCCCAGGAAAAATCCATGTGGAATCTCAAGGATAAAAAATGATACTCTGTAAAACTGAACTTATATTGCTAGAGAGACGCTTCAGATCCCAGAGACTCCATGGACCCAAGCGGGTTAATCGCAGTGCACAGAGAACAGCCAGTTACAAATCACAATTTCATTTAAAAATTGCAGGCCACCTTGGGTTTGGGGGCGGGGGACGTGTGGCTCTATTGTACTGCGTCAGCTTTCTCTAGCATTGCAAGGAGTCCATGTTTAGGAGGACACAGCAGGTCTGGTGGTTCCTGACTGGCAAAGAGAGGTTTAATCCAGTGGCAAGCCAGCCGTGTATGCCACCGAAGTGTTCAAACTTATGGTGACTGAACAGCACATCCACAAGTGGAGTGGGCTGGTCAGCTACACAGGAGGCCCTGGAAAATCTGGCCCTCTCCAAAATATGACTGCCTATCTGGAGCTCCTGCTCTGGGAAAAGTGGGCAGCTCTCAGCACCACGGGGCAATAGACAGGATGCTGTGTTAGCATCTCCCTGTAGCTGCCGATGCAGCCTTCTCTGATTGACTGCAAACACGCACGCTGATCTGGACTCACAAAGCACTCCCCAGCCATTTCCTCCCCTCCCCTCCCCTCTTACAACCCCCAGCCGTGATTCAGACTAATGATTTGCCACCCATGGACGACTTTTAGCCTATATTTGTAAATGGAGCCCATTTCAATCTCTCCATCCCAGGACAGTTCTCTGTTTGCAGGGGGTGTGGTACCCCCTTGCTGTGGTACAGGGAGGTTTACTAACAGAGAAGACAACATCAGGGTCTTATTTTTAACACCTTGGCACATCTTAGCCAGCACGTGCAAATTTCCAGTAAAACTTCACTTTTTAAATGCATGTTTCACTGTTTGTGCTTCCCAGTCTCCATTCCGAATTCTGCATGCAACCCACCAGGCATGGATCCACTCTCCTGCCCCAGACTTGTAATAGCATTTGTATTGGTTCGTATCCCAGAAATCCCTGCCATTCGTATAGTACTCCGAACCAACATGGAGAAAGAAACTTACCAAGCTCCGAGGTGAGTTCGGTCTCTGTTGTTTCTGCTGCCAGTTCTGTGGCAGGCTGCTTCATGGTGACATCAAAACCCTCCTCTGAGTAAGGGCCCAGGCTCCAGCAGTAAAGCCTCATCAGGGATGAGTTCCAGCCCCACAGTCACTTGGCTAGCTGATCCGGTGCCTGCTGGCTTCCCCGGGTCTGGTACTGGATTTGGAGGTCAGAAGGTTGTCCTCAGCTGACAGGGTCATTGTGAAGTGCTGGTGGCTCCGTGCTCAGCTCAGCACAGCACCCAGTCAAGATCCTCTTAAAAGAGGCAGGATGATGGTGAGTTCCCAGAGGTGCTGTTCTCCTCCCCGGCTTTCCGGTACTGTCTGGTGCTGTTCACTCTGCTCCCTGCACTGGTCCCCAGCCCGGCGAATCCCCCACACTGCCAGCTCCGCTGTCTCCTGGTGCGCATGGTCATTCCTCAGACGCTTCCTCACCTCACACTAAAGTTTCACCAATATCTGGCCATACTCCTGTGAGCAGGAAGCAGCGCGCTTGGCAAAGGGTTTCTTCTGGCTGGTGGCCACTGCAAGCTCAGGAGAAAGGTCGCTGTGTCTGCAGCTCGGTGGCTAGAAGGAAATGGACGAGTTCAGCGCAGAGGTGCTGCACTTCGACACGAGGAGGTGGCCTCCATTTCCTGGGAGCCAATTGGCTACTCTTGGAATAGAGGGAACGAAGAACACTGGCCGGCCCAAGGGATTGTGGGATAGTGTTGGTGGACTTTCAGGGCCCAAGCTGCATCCATGCTGCAGAATGATGGAGTTTAGGCCCCATTTCCAGTGAGACCTGGGCTCAAACCCACCCATTCTGGGGTCCTGTGGCCTGAGCCTGGGCCTGAGTCAGACAGAATTGTGTGTAGATGGAATTAGGGGTTGGGCTTGATCCTGAGTCTCAGCCCAGGCTGACACTGCAGTGTAGACGTAAACGTATCCTGTCTGTGCCATGTAGATGTGCCCTGTCTGTGCCATGTAAACACTCTGAGTGGGTCTCAGCCCTCCAGACTTCGCCTTTCCTGGGGCGGAGCCTTGCGATTTACGCTGCTCCCCTCCACAGGTCTGGTTTTAGTTCAGCACCTGTTCTCGCAGAGGCAGCGGCAGGACCAGCCAGCTCCCAGGAAGCAGAGAACACGAGAATAAAAACACTGCAGAGGAAAAATATCTGAATGACAATAAAGAGCTCACATGCAGGCCTCAGCCATCTTCTGCATGGAGTGCAGGGTGGGCTTCAAAGCCCCTCCAGACCATTCTGCAGGGTCTGTCCCTCATGTCAGGCAGGTCTTGGGAAGGTGAGGTGTGATCTCCTGCCAAGGGCAGTCACTTGGCAGGAGATCACATCTGCCAAGAGTGTTTGATTCTTTGATTGACAGCCTCTTACACTAGACTCATAGAGTATCAAGGTTGGAAGGGACCTTAGGAAGTCATCTAGTCCAACCCCCTGCTCAGAGAAGGACCAATCCCCAGACAGATTTTTGCCCCAGATTACTAAATGGCCCCCTCAAAGATTGAACTCATAACCCTGGGTTTAGCAGGCCAATGCTCAAATCAGTGAGCTATAGATCACGTAGCATATGCCAGTTTCCCAGGGTGAGGTGCTCCAGACTGATGACTGGCCTGTGTCCATTACCCCAGTGATCTGAGTTCCTGTAACTCCCCCATGGAGCGAGGATACAATCTCTCGGCCTGGCCTGAGTGCAGTTGGTACTACAGCTTTTGGGAATTCCATGTGTCCGTAATGTCTGTCCCACAAGTCACCCCTTAAGCTAAATAGATTGAGCTCCTTGAGTTTATCACTGTAAGGTGGGTTTTCCAAGCCTTTAGTCATTCCCAGAGCTCTTTTCTGAGCCCTCTCCAGTTTATCAACATCCTTCTTGAATTGTGGGCACCAGAACTGGACACAGGATTCCAGCAGCCGTCGCACCGGTGCCAAATAGAACAGGTGAAATCACCTCTCTGCTGCTACTCAGGGTTCCCCTGTTTATGCATCTCGGGATCACGGCATCACACTGGGACCCCATGTTCAGTCGATTATCCACCAGGACCCCCACGTCCTTTTCAGAGTCCTGCTTCCCCGCACCCTGTAAATGCAGCCAGCGGTCTTTGTTCCCACGCTTGTGACTTTACACTTGGCCGTATTTAAATGTGCAGTTTCAGATCGCTCTGAACCCATTGTTTACCCCTCCCCCAATTTTGATGTCATCTGCAGACTGTATCAGCGATGAGTTTGTCACTGAGATTTGTGGTGAATAGCACTGGGCCAAGACCTGATCTCTGCCTCACCCCCCTGGAAACATTCCTGCTCAGTGATGATTCCCCGTTTATACGTTTTGAGGCCTGTTAGTTAGCTAGACGTTCATTCATTTCATCTGGGCCATGCTGACTTTGTATCATTCTAGTTTCTTAGCTTCTAGTTTCTTCACTCTGCACCGGCTCCCCCTACCCCTTCTTTCCAGCCCTGTCACCCTTTATCCCCCGTCCTCTCAATGTCCTCTTTTCCTTCCCTTTTCTTTCCATATAGCTCATCTTCTATGCCACAGGGTGAGTGGGGGAGTCCAGTGCACCTGAGACTGATTGCCTGCTGCTCAGCTGGGCTTAAGGGAAGGTAGCTGGGCCCTAGGAAGGGGGAGACATCAGCAGGGCAAGCGGGCTACCCACTGACCTCTCTCAATCCAGGGAGCTAAGAGCGCTGCTGGAAGCTGTGGCAGAGGCTGCAGAGAGCAGGACACGCCGAGGAGCCCAGGGGAGCAGCCCAGGGGTTGCCTGCTGACCTCTCTGAGCCAGAGAGAAGAAGGCTGAGCTCCAGGCAGGAAGGACCAGGACTGGGTGCTTGGCGAAGGGCAGAGGGGGCCAGGAGAACGGCTCCACCACGGGCTGAAAATGCCAGAGCTGAGTTGGGGCTGTTGTGATGGCCTTTGCCTGGGGATTGTGAGGGTTGCTTAGGACTTTCAGATGTAAATATCTGTTTAAAAAGTTAACCGTTTAAACCATCAAAAGTATGTGATTTAAATGGTTAACAAATTAAAGGGAGAGGAGTTGAGGCCTCTGTGGCTGGAGCTGGTGCGGCTTGGGGCTGGGGGCTAGCCATTAGGGTCGGTTAACCAGTAAGACTAATGCTTACGGGCTTACTGTTTAACCATTTAGTACTTTACACACCTATTTGAGCTATGTGATTGCACCAGCCCAGGCAGGGATGGCATTAGCCAGCTCTAAGGGGAGAAGGGGAAACTGACATAGGACTCCGCAGAGCCACACTCTGCCAGCAGGAGGTGCTACAAGTACACCTCCTAACTGAGCCCACCTCCCAAAAAAATCGTGGAAATAAACAGTGTGTTATTGGCTGCCATCACACTGCGCCCTCTGCTGGTGTGTTCTGTCCCTTCTCACCAACCATGGGGATAATGGCTGGAGAGGCGGTGAGACAATTTGCAGCTGACCACATGTTGGGAGGGGTTGCAAGCACTTTGGAGGGATGGGATCAGAAATCAGAATGATTTTGACAAACAGGAGAACTGGTCTGAAATCAGCAAGATGAAATTCAGTAAAGACAAGTGCAAAGGGCTACATTTAGGAAGGAAAAATCAAATGCACAACTTCCAACTGGGGAATAACTGGCTAGGCAGCAGCGCTGCTGAAATGGGTCTGAGGGTTACAGTGGATCATGAACTGAGCATGTGCCAGCAATGTGATGCAATTGCAAAAAAGTCTAATCTCGTTCCGGGGTGTATGAACAGGAGTGCTGTATGGAAGATGCAAGAGATAATTGTCCTGCTCTGCTCAGCTCTGGTGAGGCCTCAGCTGGAGTTCGGGGTCCAGTTTCGGATGTCACAGTTAAAAACAATCTGAACAAATTGGAGAGAGTCCCAAATAGAGTAACAATAATTATAAAACATTTAGAGAATCTGACCTAAGGTTAAAAAAACTGGCATGTTTAGTTATGAAAAAAGAAGCCTGAGTGGGGACCTGATAACCATAGGTGCTGACTCCATGGGTGTTCTGGGGCTGCAGCACCCACGGGAAAAGAATGGTGGGTGCTGAGCACCCACCAGCAGCCCCCCATTAGCTCCCCCAGGGCCCCACACACCCCCAGTGCCTCCCACCCACCAGTGAGCCTGCCAATCAGCACCTCCTCCTCCCTCCCCGTGCCTCCCGCCCACCACAGTCAGCTGTTTTGTGGCATTCAGGAGGCTCTGGGGGGAGTGGGGAGGAGCAGGGTTGCAGCATACACTCAGGGGAGGGGGCAGAACTGGGTGGGAAGAGGCGGGACAGGGATGGAGCCGGGGCAAGAAGAGGCGGGGTGGGGGAGGAGCTTTGGGGGAAGGGGTAGCATTGGGGCAGGGCTTGGGGAGAGCCTAGGTCGAGCACCCCTGGCACTTTGGAAAGGCTGTGCTGATAATAGTCTTCAAATATGTTAACAGCTGTTATAAGGAAATGGGCATCACTTGTTCTCCATATCTGCTGAAGGAAGCACAAGAAGCGATGGGCTTAATCTGCAGCCAGGGAGATTTAGGTTTCATATTAGGAAAAACTTTCTATCAGGACAGTTACATACAGGAACTGGCTTCCAAGGGAGGCTGTGGAATCCCAGTCACTAGAGGTTTTCAAGACCAGGTTGCACAAACAGCTGTCAGGTTTACTTGGTCCTGCCTCAGCGCAGGGCGCTGGACAACATCTCAAGGTCCCTTCCAGCCCTGCAGTTCTATGATTCGAAGATTTTCCCTCCCTATGTCTGCCTTGTCTATTTTGATTGTCAGCTGTTCAGGGCAGGAACCATCTGCTGCTCTGTGTTTGTGTCGGGTCTCACTCAATGGGCCTGTTCGTGGTAGGTCCTTAGGCAATACCGTAATAAACATGGCTAATCAAACTGCCACGTGGTACCACGGCCAACACCTCATAGACGTTTCTGGGATTCCATCAACTTGCTCCTTTTACCAGCCAAACTTTAGCAGTAATCTCACTAAGAAAAGTTATCGAGTCAATTTGACGAGCTCTATTTTCCATAAATATACGCTGATTGACATGAATTATATTATCCTCTTCTAATTCTCTATTGATCAAGTCCTGTGTTAGCCGTTCTATTAGTCTGTCCAGGATCGCTGTCAGGCTGACAGCCCATAACTATCTGGGTCATCCAGTTCACCCTTTTAAAGTATTGGCACAACATTGATTTTCTTCCAGTCCTCTGGAACTTTCCCAGTGTTCCAAGAGTTATTGAAAATCAAACTTAATGGTCCAGAGAGCTCCTCGGCCAGCTGTTTTAAAGCTCTTGGCAAGTTACTCAGACCTGCTGATTTAACATCGTCCTTAGTTACTGTTGGGATGGAAAGTATTTCATCAATATCATATGATATGAATACAGCATCTGACTTTTTCCCAAATACAGAACAGAATATTTATTGAATGCTGCTGTCTATTCTGTCCTTTCCGTTTAGTAATAGATGAATATCATTGTTAGGATTCATTTTGTTCCTAATATACTTTTAAAGACTCCCTCTTATGGTCCTTAACTTTGCTGATCAAAGAAGTCTCCTTGTGTCCTTTTGCTTCCCTTATCAATTTTCTATTATTTCTACCTTCTTGTTTATATTCATTGCTATCATCTTTCTCTCTCTTCCATCTGTTACACATGGTTTTAAAAATAGTTGCTTTCACTTCCCCTCTAAACCATTTTTTTTTAAACCACTGTGGTCTTCTTTCTCAGTTGTATGTGTTCCTGGAGTTTGGGGTGTGCATGGACATGTGACTGGGGTTCAAGGGTATGAGGGGAACACCCACCAGAGGCTGCTGGAGGGACCTGTTATTGCTCCCCATGTGGGCTGGGAACAAAAATTCAGGAGTGTAATTTGCACAATGCCTGTTTACGTGACACTCAGCTGCTGTTTCCGTGTTTAGAGGTGGCTTAGGATGGAGGTGACATGGCAACTAGAGCCGAGCGAATGATGGATGTTTCAGTCCGTGGGCCATTCCAAAAACCTGGGGAGGGGGGTGGGAGTTTTACATCAAATCAAAAACTAAATGCTTTGAATTTCGTGGCCAATCGAAAATTTCGAAAAAATTCATTTCAAATGAAACATTTCAGTTCAATGTTGAGTGTTTTTACATACAGGACTTTTGAAATTGAACCTCCCCAAAAATAAATTTTTTTAATGTTTTGGAACTTTTTTTTTGTTCTTAAATTAACAAGTATCAGAGCGGTAGCCATGTTAGTTTGGATCTGTAAAAGCAACAAAGAGTCCTGTGGCACCTTATAGACTAACAGACGCATTGGAGCATGAGCTTTGGTGGGTGAATACGTGGGCATCTGACGAACTGGGTATTCACCCTCGAAAGCTCATGCTCCAATACGTCTGTTAGTTTATAAGGTGCCACAGGACTCTTTGCTGCTTAAATTAACAAGTTGGCAAAACCATGTGAATTCACCAAACCTTGTGGGGTCCTGAATCTGTATCCTCCACCAAACGTCAGTTGAAAGATTTCGCTCAGCTTTGATGATGACCTCAGCAGACCCACCTAGAGATCAAATCACATGTGAGCTCCTAATACCAGGCCAGGGAGGTACCTGGCACAGGAGTGTCTGGGCCAAGCAGTAGCCCTGAAGTGGGAACAGCAGGGACATGCTGCATGTCCCTTTCCCCTTGTGTTGGTGCCATAACCAGAGCCCGTGAGGGTCCCTGCCCTGCTGGACAATCTGCCAAGGGAGGGGGCTGCTTAGTCTCCGTGCTTTGGCAGTAGGCATGGTGTGGGGCGACCTGCAGCTAGGTGGCACGTGGGCAGCAGGTGGCATCTTGTGCCCCTGCCTGCGAGGCAGAGGAAAGCCAGCAGGGTTCGCTCCCTTTGATGCCAGCCGCTTGGCGATGTCAGTGAGCGGGTGGATGCCAAGGCAGACAGCCCTGGCCATAAACCCCATCCCAGCCTGATCGGCAGCCCCCCGCACAGACAGCTGTCGCACCCCCCTCCAAGCCCCCAGCCTGCTCCAGAGGAGCCAGGGGGCTGAGTGGGAGGTTGTTTCCCTCTGCCACTGGAGCCGGCTGCAGCTGTCTCTGTCTTGCGGCCTCGTGCTCCTCATTGGAGATAAATGCTTGTTTCCAAGCCTTGCTCCAACTTGTTCCTGCTGCGGAAGCTCCGTGCCCCAGGGGTGCTGCTACTGGATGGCAGTGCCAAGGGAGCCAGGCAGCAGAGACAGGCCCTCCGTATCCGCACCCGTCTTTACAGCCCTCAGGCAGGAGAAGAGATTTTGCGCCTTTGCAATGCAATGGGGCTGGGAAACCGGAAGGGGTGTGTGTGTGCATTTGTCAGGCCCTGTGTCCCATACTAGCACTGCTGGGCTTGCACTGGACCAAGGTGCACTTTCCTCTTTGCACATGCACAGGTGGGCTTCTCCACCTGTGCTAACGAGGCCGTATGTGCTAACGAGGGTTTGTGCCAAACGTGCAGCTGATGTTTGGGGAGCCCTTTCCCACTCTTGCCTTTGTGAGCCGGGCTTCCCGTGATTACCACATTCTGGGGCAGCAGTTTGGGCGATGGGTGAACCCCCCCTTTGGGGAGGTTAGCCTGCCCCCTGCCCCTTCCACCTGAGGCCTCGTCCCCTCTGCCCGCTGGAGCCCTGACTGCTAGCCCCGCTCCCCCCTCCCCCCGCCAAAGGAGCCCTGCGCCCCACACGGCCTCAGCACTGCTCTGGGCCACCCTGGCTGGCAGCTGAGAGAGGGCAGGGCCTGGGGATGCAACATGGGCAGGGCAGGCTGCCCTGGCCTATGAGACCCACTGCGCATGGGGAGCAGCTGCTGCCACCTAGCTGCCCTGCCCCCCAACCTGGTCTGTGGATACAAACGGACAGGGAGGTGTCTGTGTCCTGCCAGTTTCACCAGCAATTCATTGCAGGCACGGGGCGGATCCTGCAGAATTAGCAGTTAGGTCAAGGCTCTGCTAAAAGTCTTGACACAGAAATGACCCTTCCCCATTCGTCTGCTCCTCTGCCTCATGGACTTGGGGCATGTCTCCAGCTGCCTTCCTCTGCAGGACCTGAGCCCACCCCATCCACGTCCCCTCCTGGGGACAGCCCCGAGGGGGCAGTGCCCTGAGCAGGGGGCACCTCTCTGGAAAGACAGGAGCAGTTTTTGTTAACCTGATTCCCTGGAAATTCACCAGCTCTCCCGCCAGCTCCCACTGCTGCCTTCTCTGCTGCTCTCCCACTTGGTTCACAAATACGCTACCTGCGTGGAAAGTATGGTCTTTAATTAAACTGTCAGTTGCCCTGTCATCAAAAACTCTTCTCCCTCCGGGGACAAGGGAAGAAATGAAGGGAAAAGACAGAGGAGCTGCCTTCGCATGCACAACGGTTCTCTGTGCTGGGCTGCTTGGGTGTGGCCTGCACATGTTTTGAAGAACCACTTAACACCCACTGGCTTTTGCTGCTGAGATAAATTAATTTTCCAGTTCTCAGCTTTGATCAAGAGGCGTTAATAATACTAATTAGCGCCAATGCTGATGTAGCACTTTCCAGTGCTTAACATGTAACGAAAGAGGTGCCGGGGCTATGAACTGCCAAGCCTAGAGGTACCAGGGCTCAGCCCTGGTACAAATTCAACGCTGGCACTTTGCATCTGTGAAGCGCTGTACAAACACGCTCCCTGCCATCTGAGCCAGAGGCGCATTATCCCCAAGTTACAGATGGGGAAATCGAGACCTGGCGAGGCTAAAACCTTCATTTTCAAGAGTGGCTCCAAATTATGGAGCTTCATGCGTCTGAAGAAGTGGCTATTCACCCACAAAAGCTTATGCTCCAATACGTCTGTTAGTCCATAAGGTGTCACAGGACTCTCTGTCTCTTTTTACAGATCCAGAGTAACACGGCTACCCCTCTGAGTCTTTAGGTGCTCAGCTGTTGACAGCTAACGGCCCCGGCCCAGCAAAGCATCAGTTCAGCACTAAGTATCTGTGTTGCCCCCTTGAAATCGGTGGGTTGGTTTAAATGCTTTAAGCTAAGTGTGCACGCCAGGAACACAGCAAGACTGAGCTGAGAAGCCAGGCGTTCCCAGCTCCCAGATTTGTGTCCAATACACCTGATCATTCCAACTGTTCAAAAATAACGTCATTTATAAAGCATCCTGTGACAATGCAGTTCTGGCGGGACCCTACTGAGAGTGCCAATTCAGGATCATTTGCTCAAACAGGGCAGTCACAGCCTAAGGCTGGGGTCTTTCCACCTCTAAGGCAAACCAAACCAGCCAGACAAAAATGACTTCTGTTTCACCCCACTGGCCAACCACAAGTCACACAAGCAATTTCCTTAAACACTCCAGTCTCCCAGTATCACCCCCAGTGCCACTTGTCCTGGGGATGAATGGTTATGAAAACCAACATCCCAATAAAAGAAAAAGGTTCTCTCGATCCCAAAGGATCAAGCCCCAGACCCAGGTCAATACACATCAGATATTACCCACAAATCACGCTGTTGCCAATCCTTTAGAATCTAAAAATCTAAAGACTTACTTGTAAAGGGAAAAAGGTAGAGATGAGAGCTAGAATTGGTTAAATGGAATCAATTACACACAGTGATGGCAACGTTCTTAGTTCAGGCTTGCAACAGTGATGGAGTAAACTGCAGGTTCAAATCAAGTCTCTGGAACATCCCCCGCTGGGGTGGGTCATCAGTCCCCTGTGTAGAGCTTCAGCTTGTAGCAAAGTCCCTCCAGAGGTAAGAAGCAGGCGTCAAGACAAGATGGAGATGAGGCATTTGCCTTATATAGGCTCTTCCAGGTGTAAGAACACTTCTTTGTTCTTACTGTGGAAAATTACAGCAAAATGGAGTCTGGAGTCACATGGGCAAGTTCCTGCACACCCTGCTGAGTTACAAGGCGTATCTGCCTCCTCTCAATGGGTCAATTGTGTAGCTGATGGTCCTTAATGGGCCATCAAGCAGGCTAGGCAGAGCTACCACCCACTTGTCTGGGATGTTTCCCAGAAACACAGCACAAATTTGAAATACAGACAGTATAGAGCCAATACTCATAACTTCAACTACAAAATGGTACAGACATACAGACAGCATAATCATAACCAGCAACCCATAACCTGGTCTTAGACACCTTATATGACCCCTTTTACATAAGATTTGGTGCCACTACAGGACCTTGCTTGCAAACCATGTTCTATATGGTCCCAGTTTATATCAATGTCACACATCCTCTCCCACTCATCCAAATAATTAGCAATAACGAATGGCAATTAAAGCCTCACCAAATACCTTCTCTCCCTCTCTGTTTTCTCTGGCTGCCCATCCCGGTAGTATCTGAGCACCCGGTACATAAAATGAATTAGCAAGAGCCAAGTGCCTACTGAACTCCAAAGAGGGAGGGATAGCTCAGTGGTTTGAGCATTGGCTTGCTAAACCCAGGGTTGTGAGTTCAATCCTTGAGGGGGCCATGTGGGGGACTGGGGTAAAAAATCTGGGGATTGGTCCTGCTTTGAGCAGGAGGTTGGACTAGATACCTCCTGAGGTCTCTTCCCCTTGTGCCAAATACAATCCAAATGGGGAGACTGGCTGCCCTGCAGAGGGCAAAGAGCAACCCATGACAGTGGCTAGCTGAATTTAGGACCTGTCACTGTGGGGGGCTGCCAGCTTGTGCCCTGGCCCTGCAGGGCCAGCACTCTGGGGTGGGGTTACTGATCTCTTGCAGGGCCAACGTTTGCCCATGCACGTGGGAGAGCCCTGCTGGGTGTGCAGGTATGAAGCTGTCCTGCCGCTGTCAGCCCAGCGCCTTTCACCTTCCAGCGCCAAACTGGCAATGAAGATTGAAAATTCCTCCCCACAGGGAGTCTGGTAGATGCCCCTGCTGGGGCAGTGGCTGGACGTCCCCCACAGGTCTCTCAGAGGCAGTGGTTGGGTGCCCAGGACTGTTCCCCTGTTTCCATCAGTCCCAGCAGCCCTGTATGGAAGCGCAGGAACACTTGCGAGGAGGAGAACAGGGCACTTTTAACGACAGACTGCCTGTTAAATATTCTGTTTATTGCATGCTCTGGAGGATGAAATCCCAGCACTTCCGTATCTCTTGGCCGCGTGTGCCACATACATAATCATCCTATGCGCTTCTAGGGCGCCTTTCATCTTCAAAGCACTTTACAAACATTCCCTAATGAATTAAACATCTTCCCTGCCCCCACCCCGCCCTGTTTACCAGGGACAGGGCCTGCTTTTTTAGCACAGGATTTTCCAGCATCTCAGCCAGGGCCCCCTGGAGATCACTGCTAGCACCGTGGCTGAGGATGGGGGTCAGATGTGGGTCCTTTTCACCCACCAGGTGATGCCCCTCTGGTAGCCCTCAGCTGTTACCAGGTAAAGAATTCCCTGGGAGCTCCTGCCTTTTGCTCAAGTTATTGAAACCTCATTAATGCCTTCAGCCAGAGGAACAGGGCCACCCCGGGGGAGGTGCAGGGAAGGAAGTGGGGCAATTTGCCACAGGCCCTGGGCCCCACAGGGACCCCCATGACAGTTTTTCAGGGACCCTGGAGCAGGGTCCTTCACTTGCTCCGGGGGCCCCGGAAAACTCTCGCGGGGCCAGGGGCCGGAGCAGAAGGACCCCCCGCCGCCAAATTACCGCCAAAGACCACAGGCCCCCTGAATCCTCTGGGCGGCCCTGCAGAGGAAAGGGGATGTGTGTGTGTTTGTGTATGCATGTGCGTCCACTTCTCTGTGAGTGTGTGTGGGTCTCCATGTGTGTGTGTGTGTGCAAACAAGTGTGCAAATGTGCGTGGGCATCTGTGTGTAGGCATGGGTCTATGTGTAGATGAGCATGCGTGTCACTAGCTGTATTTGTATCTGCGTGTGGAAGTGAATGGGTCCGTGTGTGTTTGTGCGTGTAAGGGTGTTCCTCTCTGAATGCTGGGCTGTATGTGTATGAGTAAGAGTATGTGGCTCAGATTTGTGTAAGGGTGTGTGTCTGTGTGTTTCTCAGGGTGTGCAGGGTTTGTGTATGGGCGGGGGTGCCAGGAGGGGCATAAGGGTGATGCAGGATGTAAGAGGGGCCAGGGGGTGGGTGTAAGGCAGGCCCAAGAGGGTTTAAGGGGGTGCAGGGGGCAGGAGGGGTGTAAAGGGGGGCAGGGGGTGCAAGGTGAGCTACTAGGGGTGTAAGGGGGTGCATGATGTAAGGGGGTCCAAGGGAGTTTAATGGGGGGCAGGAGGGGTGTAAGGGGGATGCAGGATGTAAGGGGGGCCAGGGAGTGGGTGTAAGGCAGGCCCAGGA
>NC_133788.1:2723733-2751577 GCF_003597395.2 Chelonoidis abingdonii | reverse complement strand
GCCATGGGGCTGGCCGGGGGGCGCTGCCCGGCCCGGGGCTAGGCGAGGCGGCGCGCCCAGGGGGTTGCCTGGCTGGTGCCCTCCCTGCCTGGGGCAAGATGGGGGCGTTTCTGTAGCGCCCTGGCAGCGCCCAGCCCTGGCGGTAGCGGGGTGCCGGGGACGTGCCCGGAGCCAGCCATGGCAGCCCTGCGCCTGAAAATCATCCTGTCCTTCCTGTGCCAGCTGGGGCTGGCCTCCGCCTTGGAGATCGGCTCCTATGACATCGAGCGGGGCCGCCAGGCCAGGTGCCAGCCCATCGAGATCCCCATGTGCCAGGGCATCGGGTACAACATGACCCGCATGCCCAACTACATGGGGCACGAGAACCAGCGGGAGGCGGCCATCAAGCTGCACGAGTTTGCCCCCCTGGTGGAGTACGGCTGCCACGTCCACCTGCGCTTCTTCCTCTGCTCCCTCTACGCCCCCATGTGCACGGACCAGGTGAGCACCAGCATCCCGGCCTGCAAGCCCATGTGTGAGCAGGCCCGACACAAGTGCGCCCCTATCATGGAGCAGTTCAACTTTGGCTGGCCAGAGTCCCTGGACTGCAGCAAGCTGCCCACCAAGAACGATCCCAATGCCCTGTGCATGGAGGCGCCCGAGAACGCCACCCCCGGGGACGCTCCGAAGGGACAGGGCATGCTCCCGGTGGCACCGCGCCCCAGGCCCTCAGGGGCTGGAGAGGGCAGGGGGCTGAACAGCTTGGGGTCATGTGAAAACCCCGAGAAGTTCCAGTACGTGGAGAAGAGCCTCTCCTGTGCCCCCAAATGCTCCCCTGGGGTGGATGTGTACTGGTCCCGGGAGGACAAAGACTTTGCCTTCATATGGATGGCAGTTTGGTCAACACTGTGTTTCGTCTCCACGGCCTTTACTGTGCTCACCTTCCTGCTGGACCCGCACCGGTTCCAGTATCCGGAGAGACCAATCATCTTCCTCTCCATGTGCTACAACGTCTACTCAGTGGCTTTCATCATTCGGTCGGTGGCTGGGGCCGAGAACATAGCTTGCGACCGGGAGAACGGGGAGCTGTACATCATCCAGGAGGGGCTAGAAAGCACCGGCTGCACCATTGTCTTCCTCATCCTCTACTACTTTGGCATGGCCAGTTCGCTCTGGTGGGTCATCCTGACCTTGACCTGGTTCCTGGCAGCTGGGAAGAAATGGGGACACGAGGCCATTGAAGCCCACAGCAGCTACTTCCACATGGCTGCGTGGGGCATCCCAGCCATGAAGACTATTGTCATCCTCACCATGCGGAAGGTGGCAGGAGATGAGCTCACTGGGCTCTGTTATGTGGGAAGCATGGATGTCGGTGCCTTGACGGGATTCGTGCTCATCCCGCTGTCCTGCTACCTGGTGATCGGCACCTCCTTCATCCTCACGGGCTTCGTCGCTCTCTTCCACATCCGGAAGATCATGAAGACGGGAGGCACCAACACAGAGAAGCTGGAGAAGCTGATGGTGAAGATCGGGGTCTTCTCCATCCTCTACACCGTCCCAGCCACATGCGTCATTGTCTGCTACTTCTACGAACGGCTCAATATGGATTACTGGAACCTCAGGGCATTGGAGCACGGCTGCATGGCCTTCCCCGGCAAGCGCAGCACCCACTGCTCCTTGGAAGCCTCAGTACCCACCGTGGCTGTCTTTATGCTAAAGATTTTCATGTCACTGGTGGTGGGCATCACCAGTGGCGTGTGGGTGTGGAGCTCCAAGACGCTCCAGACCTGGCAGAGCCTGTGCAACAGAAAACTGGGCATGAGGACTAGGGGAAAGCCTTGCAGCGGGGTCACTTGCACTGGGGCGCATTGCCACTACAAAGCCCCTATGGTCATGTTACACATGACCAAAACAGACCCTTACCTGGACCATCCCACACACGTCTAGAAGTGGGTCTCCCTTTGACTGCGGACGCAGCACAGAGAATCTCTCACGGGTAAGGGGCTAGGAGGGAAGGGAATGGGCCTGCTGAGTGCATGCCCAGCTGTTTGGGGGGCGAGGGCTGGCCAACAGCAGGGAGCTCACGCGGAGTGGGGGAATGAGGAGATTGAGTTGTGAGGGGGCGAATGCACCCTGGCATGGGGTACTAGAGCCGAGGGACCCGAGGAGAGCTCCCTGGCAGAGGGCCTTGGCCTGGGATACCTGCTAAACCAATAGCTGCTTTTCCTAGAGTGTTTTCTTATGTTGCTATTGCCAAACCCAGTGACTGGTTTAACTCTTGGTTTTTGCGGGGGGCGGGGGGGGGATGAGGAAATAATCCAGCCTGAGGTTATTTAATTCTGTAATTTATTTTAGAACTTTTTTTTAATCATTAGGTGCAAGGAATGGAAACAATAAACCCTGATGTGTTACTTCAACTGAGCCTTGCGCTGTTTGGGGGGGTTGTTGGTTGGGGGGGGGTGTTCCCCCCCCCGACCTGAATGGAACCGGGTTGGGGAAGGGATTAGGGTGTGCTAGCTGAGCGCTAGCAGTGGGGCTGGTAGTTAGCAGAGGGACTCCAGGGGTGTGGGGGTCAGGACGAGGGGCCGGGCCACCCTCAGCTCTGTCCCCTGGACAAGTGGCATGGGGTGGTGAGCCGCAGAGGGGAGCGTCGCTTCTGCCAGAGGGGACAGTGGTGCTGCTGAGTGGGAAGAGTGTGGGCTCCCCTTCTGTCCTGCAGCTGAGCCCCCCACACTCCACTGATGCTCTGCCCTGCAGCCCACCCCGTCTCCTAGTCTAGTTCTGGGCTCCCGACACAGCTCAGTCCTTGCCCCCTTTGCCCTGCTCTCCCAGCCCTAGCCCCCAGAGTGTCCTAGCACAGGTCCCCTCGGAGGCTGGCCGTGGGGCTTACACACCAGCCGTCTGTTCTGTTTGCTCAGAGGAGAACCCCAGGCTCCCTTCCTGCATGGACAGCCTGGAGGCCAAGGATCATTCAAGCCACAGCTCCCCCCACTCCGGTCCTCTGCTTTGCCATGGCTACTGCCCGGCCAGCTCCCCTGGGCGAAAGGCAGGGCCCATGGCGGCTCCCTCGGCAGCAGCCCCTGCACCAGCCTGGCCCTGTGGCTCCTGGCTGGGTTCTGGAGCATGTGTTCCCCAGGGAGATGCTGCAGCTGCCGGCCAATGAGCGGTGGGCGGCTGTTTTGTAAATGGGTCGATTTGGGAGGCGTGTGTGTGTGTATTGGGGGGGTGACATGGGGCCAGTCTGACTCCAGGATTGTTTGTTTTGCTGCGCTGTTGGAGCTGGACTGGGTTACTCACCCCCCTGCCCCCCAGGGAGGCTCCCCTCCCCCTCCCCTTGGCCGGGGTAGCTCCATGGCTCCCCAGTGCTAGTTTTGGCACCCTGCTCCGCCCGCCTCTCTCCCACTGCAGGAGACCGGTTTTCATGCCGAATGTCAGGCTCACGAATAATGTTTTCCACTCGGTTCCCTGTAGGTGATTTGTGCTGGTACCTCGCGCCGCCGGAGCTCAATGCCAGGCGAATAACCGCGTGGGGGGAGCCCCAGGCCTTCGACAGCAGAGGGGAAACACATCGCTGTCTGCTCCCCTCCCAGGAAAGTCCTGAGCGCAGCCCCCGGGCCAGCATGGGAAGGGGGATTTAGCTCCCTAGGGAAGCTCTGGGGCTGAATGGGGGAGGTGGGGTGTTCAGTACCTGGAAGAGGGGTGGGGGTTGTGTGAGGGGGAGAGGGAGAGAGGACATGGGCATTTGGGGGCTGACTGGATGGGGAGCATGGAGGGGTGTCCCTAGCCCGAATGGGGAACGTTGGGGTCTGAGTGAAGAGGTGGGCTCCAGGCCGAGAGGGGAGGGGCTCAGCTTGGCTTTGAGGTGCGGAGAATGGAAACTTGTGTGGCTTAATTTATCCTCTGATCTGGTTACAGACCCATCTCGGCTTCCCCATTGTCCGGAGAGACACTCAGCGCTCAGCTGGTGGAATGAGCTTCCTGGGGGAAGGGGGAGTGGGGAGCTAGCCATGGGGCGTGGGGAGGGGAGCCGGCTTCTCGCCGCAAATGAGGAATTTGCTGCCCAAACACCACGTGGGTCCGGGTGCACCTGTGTGCCTCTGGCATGCGGTTCGCACACGCATGTGTACGTAGCTGGGTGCATGTGACTGTCCCCGTGTGTGCGCGCACACACATTGTTGTGTCTCGGTGTGTGCGCCTGTGCTGGCTGGCTGTGTCCTGACGCTATGGGTCACTGGGCCTGCCTGTGTGTGTTAGTGTGGGGCTGGGCTTGGGGCTGAACCACAGTCCTGGCACTAGGTTTCTCGCTAGTGGAGACATGCTCGTTAAAGGGCTGGATCCTCTGCCCCGGTGCGCAGGACTCCCCGTGACGCCGCAGGAGCAGGATCGGGCCCTACGCTGAGGCCATCACATTTGTTCCAGGAAGGAATTTGGGTTGCTCTCAGACTGGGTCACGGGGTGCAAAAGGTGCCATTATTCCTATCCTGGGCCCGGGTTGGCGCGGTCTAAGGGCTCAGCAGCTCCAGAATTAAACATGCCGGGAGCCTCTGCCTGGCGTAGAGAAGAGGCTGTGAAGGTTTGTCCCAGCGGGTGGTTTTCCTGCGTGGCCCCCCTGCAGGGCTCTGCAGCGACTATGCAGCATGGCCAGCGGAGAGCCAAGAGCGTTAAAATGTGGGCGGGGGGGCTCTTGGGCACAGAATCTAAAGCCTGCAAGGGGGAGAGGCACTGCAGGCAGCCCTCCAGCAGGACCGGACCCACCCGGCTGGTGAAGGAGGGCAGACACCTGTGATTTAGAACAAAGATCCCAGGTCCCTTTATAAAGAAGCCAGAAAGGGCCCGGGCTCTGCTCCTCATCCTCCTGTGCAGGTTGCCCAGAGCTGGCTGCTCGGCTGCGGGGGCAGGAGATGTGCCACGGGGTGGGAGGCTGCGGGAGGAACTGGTCCTGCGGCCCAGTGCCCTTGGGAAAGAGGCCTGAGGCTCCTGGGTCACAGTCCTGTTCTCGAAGCTGCAGGGCGGCCAGCTGCTCCCGGAGTAGGGCCTCATGGTGCTGTGTTTTGAGCGGGGAGGGCAGGTGCTGTCAGCAGGGAGTCGCACAGCCCTGGACAGGGGTAGGGGGGTAGCAAGGCCTGCGGGATGCACCGATGGGCAGGGAGCTACGTGCGGAGGTGGGGCCTGTTTCAGGGCATGAGTGGGCCCTGCCTGGCCTGAGTGAGGAGCCCCAGACACCAGGACCTGCCTTAGGGCCTGCGGGACTGGCTCAGGCCAGCCCCTAGGGTGGGGGCAGGAGGACCATGCTCCCAGGCGCTCCTGCCAGCTGCTGCCCTGTGGAGGAGAAGGACCTGGAGCAGATTCTCTGCCTGCAGCCCCTAGCTTTGGAGTCTCCGTGCACAGATCAGTGCAACCAGCTGGCATTTCCACTTGCCATCTCTGCCCCCTGCCCGCTGTGGGGGGGCATGGGGCAGAATGCCGAGAGCTCTGGCTGTGGAGAACCAGCTCTGTGGGTGCCCCACTCTGCCTCGCTCGGGGGGGGGAGGAAGCTGGCCTGGAGTCAGCCCCTGAACATCCACCAGCTCCTACGATCTCCCCCCAGCTCACCTGGAGAGCTTCCCCTCCACCCCCTGCTGCACTGGGCTCCTCCCTGCCCTGCTACAAAGAGCAGCTGCAGGCCAGCGGGATGTCCTGCCATGGTCGAGGCGCTCTCATTGGCAGGGCTGGCCTGGGCCAAGCTCCCCAGAAGGGGGTGAAGGGCTCCCCGGGCAGCTGGTGCTAATATATCTGCAAGTGGTTAAGGCCCAGGGAGCATGGGAACAAGCAATTGTGACAGTGTTTATCTAAAAAATGCTGGAGCCACCCTGCCTCCTGCTCTGGCAGCTCCCCTGGGGCCTGGTGCTCCCTTCGGGTCCCTGAAAAGGGGAAGGTTTCTCCTGCTGTGAACTGGCGGGGGAGGGTTAAGGCAGGAGGGCCCAGGGGTTAGGGGTACAGGTCCCCAGGAGAGAGACAGCGAGGGGGAGGTGGCTGTGCTGGGTTCACTGCGTAGCCTCACCTGCAGCGCTGCAGCTCAGCCCAAGTAGCTTCTGCGTGCTGGACCATGGTCTCCATGGGGGAGGCTGGGAGGCTGCAGACAGGCCGGTTCCTGTTCCATGGGTCAGGTTGCCTCCTCCTGTGGGGACCTGGCAGGAACTTCCAAGGACTTACCTTGCCTTTACATGGGAGCAGCTTATGGCCCTTTCTGGGTGCTCTGGGGCAAAGGCGAAGGCCTGCTACCAATCTCGACACCCACCCCCCCGACCCCCGTTGTGTGGCTGCCTCTCATGGCCATCCCAACCCTGTCAAATGGGACCCTGGAGAAACGGGGTCTGGCTCCCGCTGCATGAGTGCTGAGCCCAAGACAGGCCTTTCACCCCCTGTGCCGTGGAGAACCCTGAGCTGGGACACAGGCTGGTCTGCAGGGCCTGCTGACTCGGGGCAGAGGCATGCTTCCGGCATGCCCAGCGGGTGCTCTGCTGGAGCTGTCTGGCTTGGCCAAGGGGTTCCTGCCTCAGCCCTGCAGAATCTCATTCCTTCCCACAAGGGAGTGCGGGCATGGGAAACATGGGGGATGATGGAGGGGGGGGGGATGATGGAGGGGAATGGGGGATGATGGTGGGGATGGGATGATGGAGGGGGATGTGGGATGATGGAGGGGGATGGGAGGATGAGGGATGATGGTGGGGATGGGATGATGGAGGAGGATGGGGATAATGGAGGGGGATGGGAGGATGAGGGTGATGGTGGGGATGGGATGATGGAGGGGGATGGGGGGATGAAGGAGGATGGTGGAATTATGATGATGGAGTAGTATTGGGGGAATAGAGGGGGATCCAAGGATGAGGGAATAATTTCTATCCAGAATACTGAAAGAACTGGCACATGAGACTGCTAGTCCAGCAGCAAGGATTTTTAATAAATCCATCTATTTGAGGTAGTACCACATGACTGGAGAGTAGCTAACATCATGCCTATATTTAAGAAATGGCAAAAAAGTGATGCTGGCAATTACAGAACTGCTAGTCTGACCTCATGAAGGTAAATGATAATGCAACATGAATTTAGCAAAGACAGATCATGCCAGATGAACCTGATGTCCTCCTCCTAATTTTTTTAAATAAGACAAGTGCAGTAGATTTTAATATACTTGGACTTCAANGGGGGATGATAGTGGGGGTGGGATGATGGAGGAGGATGGGGGATGATGGAGGGGCGTGAGGCATGCTGGAGAGGGATGGGAGGATGAGGGATGATGGTGGAGATGGTATGATGGAGGGGGATTGGAGGCTGGGGGATGATGGTGGGGATGGGATGATGGGGGGGATGGGAGAATGGGGGATGATGGTGGGGATGGGATGATGGAGGGGGATAGGGGATGATGGTGGGGGTGGGATGATGGAGGAGGATGTGGGATGATGGAGGGGCATGAGGCATGCTGGAGGGCCATGGGGAATATGAGGAATGATGCAGTCTGCGTGTTGGAAAGGGGTGGGGCAGGGAGAGGACACCTGCAGAATGGCCGGGTGGGGGACAGGTGAAGAATACCATGAACTGGGGCGTGGGCTAAGTTATGTCCCCTACTGGTCAAAGTCTGTCTCCTCAGTGCCAAGGGCTTTCAGCCACCCGGGGCTGAGCAATAGCAGCCTGGGATGCCCTGGAGCACCTGGGGCTTCGAACAGATCTGGATCCCCCCCAGGATCCCACTCCCAACAGAGGGCTCTGGAGAGCCTGTCGGCAGAGAGGTGATGGTGCCCTGCTGGGAGCTGCAGGCTGTGCCAGGGCAGGGCTGTCTCGTATCTTCTAAGTGTGCTGTGTTAGCTGACAACAGAGGCCACTCCAGCCTTCCCCTGCTGCCAGCTTGGAAGGAGGCCTGGAGGCTGCCCACGCTCTCCAGGTGCTCCTGCTGCATCACCCTTGCGGGGCACCTACCCCTGTCCTCTGCAGCTGGGTTTTCCACTTGCGAATCTGAGCTGCTGCCACTGGATTTCAAAAGCACAATCCTCAGCTCTCCCACAGGGAGCAGGATCAGAGCGCAGGGGCTGGAAAGCACCGGGCATTCCCCTTCTGGCTAGTCCCAGTTAAACTCCAGCAAGCCCAACTCCCCAGGCACCTCCAGCAACACCTGGCAAGCATGTGTCTCCGCAAGGAGCAGGGTTGCTGTGGCATCCTGGGCAGTCTTCGCTCTGCCTCCTCCAGGAAAAGGCACCCAGCCAATGCCAGCTGCTAGGCAGGCTGTTTGCTGAGCTAACGAGGAACTTTTATTGCCTCAATAGAGAGGTGCTGTGGCAACTCCCTAGCCATTCAGACAAGCTGGTTGCCTTCATCAGCTTATCCCAGACCCACAAGTCTGGGAGAGTCAGTTTGCAATGAGGCCTGTCAGATCCAGGTACATGCTTGGCTATCGCGATGCAGAGTACAAGGTAGCCAGGCGGGGGTTTGATGGGTGGGCAGACAGGCACGTGCCTTGCCTTCTCCATCTCTCTGCAGCTGTGGACCTCGCTCGTCGCTGACCTGTAGGAGCCCACAGCCAGGTCCAAGTGCCCCATCCCTGCAGTCTGTCACACGTGAGGGCTGGAGTCCCTCGCCCATCCTGAGCAGCAGTGGGGGACTCAGTGCTTCTGTCACAGAGAGATCTCCACCCGGCTGCTGCTAAGGTGATCCTGCAGCCTTCGTCCACACCCACCAGCTCCCCATGGGGCTGTGTCTCCCTGACCAGGGGAATGCTTGCCAGAGGCTGAAATCAGCCACCTCCAGAAGGTGCTTGTAGATTCTGCATTGAGGAGAGCCGTGGAGGGGTCTGGATGGATGAGCTTTTTGCCTCATCTTTCAACACACCTAGAAGGGGCTATAAGCTGTTCCCACGTAAAGGCAAGGTAAGTCCTTGGAAGTTCCTGCAGAGCCACATGGGCGCAGTGAAGCAGACCCCCACCCACCACACTCAGCACTTTGCCCTCCTGCACGGATGCTGGGGGGAGCCCTTGGGGAGAGGAGGAAGCCACCACACCAGTTTAACACACAGTGTGAATTTAAACAACTTTCGTTAAACCAGTGCCACCTCCGTGTGGACGCTCTTAGTTTGGTTTAAGAGCAAGTTAGGTGCATTTAGCCTGAGTCTATTTAAGCTAACCCAAAACATGCCACTCTTCAACCGAAAGGTGAGTGTCCGCTCGGGTTGACACCGATTTACTTAAGCTGGGTTAAAAACCAATTTAAGGGCAAATTGGTGCAGTGTTTCAGTACAGACACATCCTCAGCAAGAGTCTCGGTGTCAGACACCACAGTACCGGCGGCCATGCAGGAACGGAGCTGGACGCAATGAATGTACAAATCACACCTGTGTCTGAATGCTGCAGCTGGCTGGGATTCCTCGGGCTGGCCCAGGTCAGAGGGGGAGCGCTCTGCTTTGCTGGTTGGGGGCAGGGGGTCTCACACAAAGGCAGCAAGGAGAGAGAAGTAGCTCCGATAACAGACAAACGCTGTTGTTAAAGCCCAAGCAGTGGGTGGAGGCTTGGGGGGGGGCAGTAAATAAAACTCCTTTTCACTCAGTGTTTGAAACTGACCTGATTTCATGCTGCCAGCATCCCGCACGCTGCCACACCAGAACCAGATCCCGCTGGGGGTAAGGGCAGGAGTGCCCAGGGCAGCCGGGGGCCATGCTCAGGGGAGTCAGGCCTGGCCGTGCAGGCGCCTTGCTCGAGCTACGTGGCTACTGAAACGGGTCTTGCTGGCAGGTTAACATGGGGAGCCTCCACCTGGGGAGTGACACGCGTGTCACTGACATGCTCAGCAGGATGCAGTCAGGGCAAGCAGGAAAACTACCCCAAGGAAGCTGTCAGATAAAGCAGCCCCCTGCCTGCACCAGCCCGGGGCCGCGTCCCGGCTGGTGGTTTGAAGCCTTTGCTGGGAATTGCAGCCCCATGCTCCAGGACTGCGTGTTCCCCTCAGAACACAGATCAGCTCAGCGAGGCCAGACCCTCTTCCGGCCCACTCCGCCCACCCTCCAGCGATGCTAGTTACTGTCTCGGGCCTCGTGGGCAGTAGCCGGACTGACGCTGGCCAAGGGGCTGCGGTCTCTGCCTCTCACTGAGCACTGCTGCCCTGCCAGAGGCCCTGGGGAAAGCTCAGCAGGCTGGCGAGCACCCATCTTTGAGGAGACCAGACACTCGAGCCTCAGTGCAGACAAGGCTGCCTCATTGGGACCCCAGCAGCTAGCACCTCTCTGCCTGCAAGGGGCCGCTCGCGGGAGTGGGTTTGCAAAGGGTCACCACTTCAGCCCCCAGGGGCCGAAGTGAACAGCCCCTGGCCTCTCCAGTCCCCCACACACTGCAGCTACCGGAGCCCCATGATCCATGCCTGACTAGAGGGACGGGCTTCAGTAGCAGTGGGGCTCGCGCCCAACACCCAGAGTGCTGGGATCCATGCTCAGCCTCCACCAGCATGAGGGATCGGGTCCCCCACACCCCTGCAGGACCAGGTCCTGTGCCCCGAGCCCCCCAGAGGGACCCTAGTGGGGCACGGAGCCATGCAATGCTGCTGCTTTTGCTGGCTCCGCATGGGGACAGCTGTTATGTTGGGTGCTGCTCAGGGTCGTCTGTGTGGGCTGTGGGGGTTCGAGGCTGATGCTTGGCAGAGGCCTGATTCTCGTGGGTAGTCAAGACCCCATGGAAGCCACTTTGGCAGCTGCAGCAGTCAAAGAGTTAAGCGTCTCTGCTGCTCGCCTGGCCCTGCAGATCTGAGCGTGGAAGCTGCTTTGCGCACTCGATTCAATCTGACGTGATTGATGTTGTTAGAGCCTTTAATCTGCCCCCCCACCCCTTGGGGGCTCCGTGTCTTCAGGAGAAGTTGAGAGAGCGACATGCTAAAACATCTGCCTTCCCCACCTCTGGGAGCTGGTGCGTTCAGGCCCAACCGGGGAGCCATGCTCCCAGGAGCTTTTCACTTGCAACATGAATCCAGCCCAGCGCCACTGCTGTGCTAGGGGCTGTGCTTTGAAGGTGCGGGAGAGAGGAGGCAGCTACTCAGCAAGGTTTAGAGCCCAGCTCGGGGTGTGCATGTGTGTGTGTGTGTGTGTGTGCGTGTGCCCAGTGCTGCACGGGTTTGTGTGCATCTGTATGTGTGGTGTCTAGCTGTGTGGTTTTGTGTCAACTGCATGGGTGTATCTTGGCAGGTGTGGTGTGTGTCTGGCTTGGGGGGAGAGTAAGATTGTGTGTGTTTGTGGGGTCTGTCAGGGTATAGGCAGGTAGGGGTGTGCGTGTGCACATATCCCGGAGCATGTGTGTGGCTGTCTCTCAGGGTGAGTGCAGCTCCGGGTGCACAGGTGTGGGTGGGGAGGTGTGTGCTTGCATGGCAGTGTGTACTAGCTTGTATATGTATCTTGGTGGGAGGGGAAGACTCAGCGTGTGCGTGTTTCTATTCACAGTTGAACCTTCCTAGCAATTTCTGCCCCGTGGTGCAAAGCCGTTGAGACATACCATCCCCGGGTCCATTTCCCTGGGCGGTGAGAGTGTATCTCGGCGAGAGGGACAAACCGTTTCATGTTGCTGTACACTGGCCTGGTGTGTGGGCAGCTGTGTGCCCTGCCTGTAGCACCCCGTCTGCGTCCGTTCTCAGGGCATCCCAGTGCAGAGGCTGGGGCACCTCCAGGGAACCAGCGAGGGCCCAACTGCCCTGGATTGTTGACCCCCCCAGAGAGCTCCTGCCATGCTGCCCATGGCCTGAGCTTTTCACCTGACCTGACCTGCACTGGGTGGCAGAGGGGGTCTTATGCAAATCACCAAATGAGCTAATTTGCATCCACTGCAGCTGGCCTTAGTGGAAGGTGGTGGCTACTCCACCTGGGATCCTTCTTCCCACATGAGTGGCCAGCCCTGGGAGAGCTGAGAGCCTGTGTTCGTGGGCCCTGGATCATAGACTAGAATCACAGAATCTCAGAGTTGGAAGGGACCTCAGGAGGTATCTAGTCGAACCCCTTGCTCAAAGCAGGACCAACCCCAACTAAATCATCCCAGCCAGGGCTTTGTCAAGCCTGACCTTAAAAACCTCTAAGGATAGAGATTCCACCACCTCCCTAGGGAACCCATTCCAGTGCTTCACCATCCTCCTAGTGAAATAGTGTTTCCTAATATCCAACCTAGACTCCCCCACTGCAACTTGAGACCATTGCTCCTTGTTCTGGCATCCTCCACCACTGAGACCTCCCCGTGCAGTATGGAATTCCCCCCATTGGGCCCTCCCCTCAGGTGGAGGGGGGCCTGTCACTCAGCAGGGGGCAGGGATTTCCCTAGACCCCCGGGGGGTGGGGGACGGGGTGTACACCTCCCCTGAATTTCCCCAACAGTCCCTCCCCGTGACATGCAGTGTTGCCAATTTAGTCGTCGTTTGGAAATTTGAATTGAAATTGAAACATTAACACACACTTTAAAAGCACAGCCAGTGGATGAGAAAATACTTGTACCTGAGAAAACAATAATGGGTCTGAAAAGTCTGAACAAAGACTAGCTTCCTCATACAGTTGGTATTTCTGACAATGCCGGCACGTTTGTTTCAGCTTTATCGGCCAACCTAATAACTTCAAATTCTGATTTGTAAGCAAGGGCTGAAGGAGCTGTCCCCAAAAGGGTTCAGGACTTGACTGTATTTACCTACTCTGCTCAGGTATCTGGCAGCCAGAGTTGTGCTGCTCAAGTGATCAATTTTGGCTGGTGTTGGTTACAGATCAAACCACTGAGCAATCCCTCCCCGCTTACCGAGTTATCCCTCCCCCTCAATAGTGATCTCAGGATTTTACTCAACCGCCACTTGGTTTTTACAGCTGCCTGTCTTACAAAACACCTGCAGTAGAGCAGAGCAAGGCACTCCCAGCTATGTGATCAGGACAGACTAGAGAAATTTGAACAGTGGAATATCATACAATGAATGAATGACGATTTAACATCTTCTTCTTGATCATCACTACTGGTTCGATCCGATCCACGTGCTACGTTTCCTGGGATGAAAGAAGTGGGAATTCAGCTCTTGCTACTCCCAGGCACAAGAGCTACAGCTGAATGCTCTTTTTCCTCATTGAATAGGATTTTGTGTTCTGAAAGGAGTCGCCTCCTGCCTGACCGTGAGCGTGTCCTGAAGGACTGGCAGTGCTGGACTCACAAGAAGACACCAAAGAGTTGTGCAAAATTACAAGAAACAGCGCCCCATTCTGGCCCCGCACCCATCGCCGAGTGTCCCCACTGGCTCCCCCCTACCCCCTCCAATTCAAGGCGCTGCATCTCCCTCCTTACACAGCCTCATCTCCCATCGCGCTGCCCCCGTCCCCCCTCCACTGCGCGTCCCACAGCAGCTCTCGGACCTGGCGCCCACGACCTCTGAAACATGCTCCCATGATGCCGACAAGAGGCGAGTCAGGGCCCAGCCTGCAGGGAAGCACTCAGTGTCCCTGTGGGGCCAGCCGTACCCCACCCCCGCCCTGGCCCGTCTCTGGGTGCTACGGACCCACACTGGCAATGAATCCAGGCTCTGCAGGGCCCGGGAGGTGGGTGTGAGCGGCTGGAACCCAGGAGCAGGGCTGACCCCAGTGGGACAGGATGGGGAGCCAGTGCTGCCCCCATCCCTAGCCAGGCTCCACCCTCACCCCAAGTCCTGCAGCTGCTGGGGCAGGGTGCAGGCCAGGCAGCTCAGGGGCTGCCCGAACTTGTGCTCCTGGTGCTACAGCCCCTTGAGGCTTCTGGCCAAGGGGAATCACTGGGGGGGGGGCAGGACTGGGCAGCGGGGGGGGCCTGCGCTGGACAGGGGGGATCTGAGCTGGACAGGGGGGGACTCTGTGCTGGGCAGGGGCTCTGCGCTGGGTGGGTGGGCTCGGCATTGGGCATGGGGGGCTCAGCACTGGGCATGGGGGGGCTCTGTGCTGCATGGGGGGTTTTCTGCGCTGGGACAATTACTGAGGAGGGCAGCAGGGCCCCTTTGCAGCTGCTTGGCACCAGTTTCTGGATGAACAGCCCCCCGGCCGGGTCACAGGGAACAGCACTGCAGAGCCAGAGAGCTGGGAAGGGCAGAAGGGGACAGCAACATCCTCACAATCTGATTGGGTTCAAAACGACCCCTGAGCAAATGCTGTTATCAGCCTGAACTGAGCCTGACCAATGTGCTCCTGGGTAGCCCAGAGAGATCTGTCCATCCCCAATCACACCTAGCCATAGATCGATCAATCTATCTATCTATCTATCTAATCTATCTCCATACACCCGCTCTATCTATCTATCTATCCCCATACACACCCAGCATCTATCTATCTATCCCCATACACCCTCTCTCTCTCTCTCTCCATACACCCCTTCTATATATCATCTATCTATCTATCTATCTAATGTCTCCCATCACCACAGAACCGGAGCACCTCACACTCTTCAAGGTTGTTATCCCTGCCCCCCCAACCCCAACAAAGGCAGGGCATGGCAGGGCTGTCACTCAAGTGTACAGCTGGGAAACTGAGGCACAGAGACTGGCTGACTGGCCCAAGACCAGCCTGGCTGCAGAGGTTTAAAGTGCGTGTGGCAGGTGGACTGCAGGTTCCCCAGCTGTTCCATTGCAGCTCTGCAGCAGCCGGGGGCCTGGCATGCAGTGCGGAAGGGAAGGAGTGTGACATTCTATACCTTGGGGGCGTGTACTGTAACCCCCATATGCCTCATTTTCATATAATCGGGATCTTACATCTAAAGCAGGCCTTGTAGGGGATCAGGGGGAAGGTCAGGATCTGCTGACAGTCATTTCTCTATCCATAGATGTGTATCATTAATGCATATGAGAATTGTGTTGTGTGGTTGTCACTAAAACATGCTGTACATTGGGGAATCAGCCAGATATTAGCTCCCCAGAGGCAACAGCAAGGAAAATAACCAACGCCCGGGCAGGGTGTCAAATAAACCATCCCCAGCCATTGCCCAGCAAGGGAGCTACAATGCGACGACTCACCTGCATGAGGCCACACCAGGGGAATTGCTCGACCTTTCTAGGAGAGGCTCAGCAATGCCCCCCAGACATGCCTGGACGTGTGCTCCCCAAGCACGTGGACTGAGGGTATAAAACAGACAGAGCGGACACACACTGGGCCCTTCTCCTGCCCCCATATCTACTGCAAGCAGTCAAGACGCTGAGAAGAAGACAAGGCTCCAACAGAGGAGACTGGCCCAGGTTTAAGGAACAAACCTGTATATTAAGGACTGCAATATCCAATGGGGTGAGAAAAACTGCTTCATCTAGTTGCTGCCCAGTCTGAGGATTTTGACTGCACTTTGTAGCAGAGTGGATCTCTGCTTCAGCCCTGAAGGGGTTAAAACCAGCCCAGGAAAGGGGCTGGGGCTGGAGCTGGAGCAAGCGGCCTTTTGAGCTGGGCTGATTGGGGGTAGTAGCAGCAGCTGGGGCCATGCCCCAAACTGAGCCACAGGCCCTTATAAAAGGGCAGAGAAGCCAGGAGCCCAGTGAGTCTTCCTCTGCCTGTAGAGGGAGAAGGGCCTGGCTGCTGGGAACCAGAGCAGGTACCTAGGGTGAAGCAGTGCTGGGGAAAGGCAGAGGAGCTGGGGATCCCCTGCCTGGAAAGCCCCAGGCTGCAACCTAGAATCAGGCCAGGAGGTACTGGGGTTGTAGGGTGCAACCCAGGGGTAGGCCAAGGCAGCAGGTCCAAACCCCGTTGCTGATGATGAGTGGCTGATACTGCAGTCTGCCCCAGGGCATGGGGCTAGACAATGACTGGCAGTAGCCTACACTGAAGCAAAGTGGGGATAGAGGGTGGGGGGTTCCCAGGAGGGGGAAACCCCTAAGAGAAAGGGGTTACTGCCAGGGGGGCAGAACCCCATGTAAAAGGGGCACTGGGGTCCAGGGAGGGACAAGGGCCTGTAGCAGGAAACAAGGCAGATCACCGGCCTGCAGAGGGCGCTCCAGCTGTAAGTTTGAGCTAATTCCCAGGAGTGACCAGCAGGAGGCGCCGTGGGGGTGAGTTCTGCCAGATTACGGCTTATATTGTATTTCTTTTGGTAACTGACTCTGACTTTTTGCCTATCACTTAAAATCTACCTTTTATAGTCAATACATTTGTTTACTTGTTTGTCTTTACCAGTGAGTTTGTAGGACGTGTGGGGCAAAGGCTCTGCTCAGGTTTGCAAAGGCTGGTGTCTGCCCACTTTCCATTGCTGAAGTGGGGAGCCAATTAATAAATGGGCATTGCCCATCCTGAGCAGTGCAAGATGGTATATTCCTGGGTACGGTGCTGGGAGCTGGGGGGATTTGGCTGGTGCCTTTCTGTGTGTGATCCATGAGTGGCTCTGGGAGCATTCATGCAATCTAGCTGGGTGTGGGGCTCCACATGCGGTTGTGCTGAGGGATCACAGCACCTGGATGGGGTTGCTGCTGGTCACTGGCAAGGCATTGTGAGAGACAGCCTGGCTAGGGAGAGTTAAGGGGGCACAACGACCCCACGGGCTGCACCTTGGGGGGGGTCCCATCACAATGAGGCCTGGGTTGGAGCCATAGGAGCCAATGAGCCTGTCTCCCATGCCAAACAGCCATCAGCAAAGCGGCAGCAGGGAGCTCTGGCTGAGCCTGGAGGGCATCAGGGATGGGCATGGCTGTGTGCTGTGCACAGAGAAGCTGCTGAGCAGAGTTCAGGGCCTCTTACCCCACAGCACTAGGATAATATGTCAGACCTAAGGGAGGAGCAGGCAACAAGGGTGCCTGGGGGGCATTAGTGAGTGCAGGGGAGGAGCAGAAGGAGGACGTAGGGGCACTGAGAGTGGGGACTCCGAGCGTGCACTGCCAGCCTCTCAAGATCTGCTCTAGTTCAGGACAGGGCTCTGGCCTGGGTCATGCAGGAGGTTGGATGAGATGATCCCAATGGTCCCTTCTAGCCTTGGGATCCATGAATCCCTGAAACCTAGTGGAGAAAAGCAGAACAAACCCCACGGCCAGGCACTGAAACCAGGCAAATTCCAATCGGGAACTGTGGCAAGTCACCCCTGGGAAAGGCGGCGTCTCCAGGGACTGGTGTGTGCAGTTCAGGGCTGAAGGCGTTTCAGGAAGACATGGTCGCTAAATGCACGTTGTTGCGCTTGCCCTGGGGGGAGCTGCGGGAGACGTGCTCTGCAGGAGGCCAGGCTAGCTGCTGGAATGGTCCCCTCTGGCCCTAAACTCTAGGAAGCTCTGAATCCACCTCACAATCGGGAAGTCACCTGGACAAAGCCAGTTCAGTGCGCGCCCTGGTGGAGCTCCCGCCGGGAGATGCTCGGCCCCGTGTGAGGTGGACAGACAGGACGGGAGCTCAGCAGTGCTGATCGGTTCCACCACCAGCCCGCCAAGGGAAACCAGACATCTGTGGTTCCTTCCTCCAAGAGATGCAGCGCTGAGAGTTCACATACTGAACCTGTAACAGGCAGCCAGTGAGCCTTGTGCTGGGGTGTGGAGCCATGTTGGGCCTGGGGTAGTAGAGAAATATTAGCACACGGGAGCCTATCATTTCAGTTCCCACATCCAGCACAGAGGAGTCCCAGCGGCCCTTGTTTCTGCAGCATCTGATCCCGCTGTGAAAGCTCCCCATGCAAGGATTGTGAGGCAGCTGTGACTGGTACCCCCCAAGCAGAGCAGGCTAGTCCCTGAGGTTGCCTTCATGCTTGAGGGTCTGGAGAAATTCAGCGAGTGAAATATAAAGAGCTAAACACCAATGAGTGATGGGCAAGTGACAGGTACCTGGAAGGTCAACACTCTGTGCAGGAGGATGGATCATTTTTGAGAGGGGCTTCAAGGTCACATAACTCAGAATTATGGGGTGAAGTGGACTATCCTGGGAAATGTCCCGATTAGCAGATCCATAACACAGCGCGTGCTGGGATAAAGCGTGGGCTAGGGACTCAGAGGGAGCTTGAATTCTATTCCTGGCTCTATCACTAAACTGCTGAGAGTCCTTGGGCAGATAATTGCCTCTCTCTGTGCCTCAGTTTCCCCTTCCACCCTGTCTGGTCTATGTAGACTGTGAGGTCCTTGGGGTAGGGGCCTGTGATGGAGTGGGGACTGTCTGTGTGGGGGATGGGAGAGCAGGGGGTAACTTTAGGTCAGGGACAGGTCCTCAGCCTGTAACCTGAGCTAGGCAGGTGGGAGGGGTGTCAGCACCTTTGCCTGGGAAGCTGGACAAAGGAAGGGGCTGGCTGGAGGGAGTTGGGTGAGTTCAGGTTCGGTTTTGGGCTGGGTGGTTGGAATTCAGGGAATCCCAAGATGGGGACTAAGCTTCCTGAACCCCAGAAGGACTTGATTGAGGGGTCCTGGTTGTGCCTACAAGCTCTGCTGTGGCCCGGGTTCCTATTGTCCAATAAACCTTCTGTTTTACTGGCTGGCTGAGATTCCCAGGAAGAGGGGTGCAGGGCCGGACTCCCCTACACTCCGTGACAGGACCGTCTCTCGCTCTGTACACGTCAAGCAACCAGCACATGTCCCAGATCCACAGGCAGTGGAGCTGAGTCCCACGCCCAGCTCTGGGCAGAAGAAGTAGGGAGGTCACTGTGCAGAGGGTCCCAGAGGAGGCCAGGTAACTCCCCAACTCCTTGGGTCAGAACCACAGCAGCTTTCATCCTCACCCAGCTCACTGCAGGGTGTCACTGGCTGTCAGGTAAGGGGCAGGGCCCAGCCTTCCCTACCCTGCAGGGCCGGTGTCCAGGCCGGGCGGGGGGTGGCTTATAGACCTTAAGATCAGAAGGGATTATTATGATCATCTAGTCTGATCTCCTGGACAATGCAGGCCACAGAATCACACCCACCCACTCTTGTAACAAACCCCTAACCTATGTCTGAGTAATTGAAGTCCTCAAATTGTGGTTTAAAGACCTCAAGTTGTAGAGAATCGTCCAGCAAGTGACCCATGCCCCATGCTGCAGAGGAAGGCGAAAAATCTCCAGGGCCTCTGCCAATCTGCCCTGGAGGAAAATTCCTTCCCGACTCCAAATATGGGTTCTGGGGCTGGTGCCCAGGCTGGGTGGCGGGTGGGTTCTGGGGCTGGTGCCCAGGCCGGGCAACCAGTGGGTGGGTTCTGGGGCCGATGCCCAGGCCGAGCGGCGGGTGGGTGGGTTCTGGAGCCGGTGCCCAGGCCGGGTGGCAGGTGGGTTCTGTAATAGGAGCAATGTCCTGGTTTAACTACCTTCCTACAGAAAACATCTGCTGTGCTCATGAAAGGCCCATTTGTGCTCTCCCCACAAGTGTGTACCCGTCCCCTCCCCCTACCAGCCCCTGTGCGGCTCCTGCTGGCCCTGCTCCCTGCAGCAGCAGCTCCTGGCTGCGGGAAGGAACCCCTGGCACTGACCAGTGGGGCGTGGCGCTCTCTGGCCAGCCGCTGGGTGCGGGCAGAACTGGCAGCAGATGGCACGTGCTCAGCCAAGTGTTGGGCCTGGATTGCTGCCCCTGCCCCAGCTCTCACCGGAGATCTGCTCTGAGTGCCAGACTGATCCACACCCCTCGGGCTCCATCCCCGAACCTGCCCCCAGCTGGGTCCCGCTGTCCAGCTCTGCCCCCCATCCGGCCCTTGGTTCTGGGGCTGCTGCCTGCTGCACTCCTCCTCCTTCCCCGCCTCCCGCGGCTGTGCCCTCTGCGGTGCCACAAGGCAATGCTCCGACTAGTGCCCCCTGGGGCTCACACAGCTGACGTGCCCAGCGGATCTGGCTACAGCATGAGCCGGTGGCCTCGAGGTCAGGAACAGACCCCTCCCCCCCTGCCCCCCAGCAGCGGTGTTAGGGGCTTTGCTCCTCCGGCCTAGAGGCAGCATCAGGTATTGGCCACAGCTGGGGGTGGGGCAGGAGTGTGGAGCTCGTGGGCAGTGGGCTTAGGCAGGATTGGGGCCTCTATGCACTGTCTCCCTCAGTCTCCCCCCTCCAGCAGGGCCCAGGGCTCCAAACGCTCCCCGCCTGGCCCACTCCTCCTCCCCAGGCAGCCGTCTCCCCCGCCGAGAACCCCAGAGGCGGCAGCACGTGAAGGCCACGGCCAAGGTAATTCCTCCAGCTGACGTCAGCCTCCCAGCCCTGCTGCCGCCCCTGCCCAGCGTCCTGTGCCCTCTCCAGGGCAAGGCAGTGAGGCACAGCCACCAGCCGGGGGGCGGGCTCGCCGAGCTCCGTGCCCTGCCCTGGATACAGCTGGCACCCGATCGCGCTGGCCCAGGAGCCACATGTCCGTCATGCTGTGATGCTCAGTCCCCGTGGGCTGTGGCTCAGCGGCGAGCCTGGCGCTGCGCTGGAGGTGGGGACGTGGCTGGGCTGGTGGCAGCTTGTGGATTTGCATGTACAACATGGAGCATTGCAGCCCGGGAGGGGGCAGTTTGGATTGTGGCAGGGGTGCCAGGGTCCCCGAGGCACTGACAGGGTGTGTGTGTGGGGGGGGGATGAGGATAGCACTGGTGCCAGGATCCCTGAGGAGCTGGGCCTGAGGAGACCCTGCTTCCCTTGGGTCTAAATCCACCAGGGAGCGGAGATGCCCTGTGGCCCAGGCTCCCCACAGAGTGTAGGGGAAGGGAGCTAGCAGCCAGCACAGCCCAGGAGGGCCACACAGAGGAAATGGGTGGGGCCAAGCCCCATCCCCTCCAGGATATCTGGGCACCTAACTCCCCTTGACCTGGGTCGCTAGGTGCCCTGGTGCTGAAGTCTCAGCTGTGACCCGTCTCCTGGCATTAAGTGGCTTGGCCAGGGCTGCTGCATGGGGACCCGAAACCCAGAGCTTTCTTGTGCGAGAGCCCATGGTGGGGGCAGCCCTGGGTTCACGCCCCTGCTCTGCCTGAGTCAGATCAGGGGCTCGAACCCAGCTGGCTGGTGGAGCCCTTCGCCATGGTACTGCTGGGCCAGGGCTCACCCTGGGCTGAAGCCCCGTGGGGAGGGCTGTCTCCTGGGGAAGCTCTCCGCCTGCTCCTGCCTGCCAAGCTGGGCGGTGTTTGCTAGGGGCTCGCTGGCTTTGCAGAGGTTCGCAGGCCAAGGGTGAAGAACTGCCGCCGACCCCCGGGAGGCTCCCAGCGAGGCCAGCACCCAACGACAGTCAGGGAGCCAGGGCCGGGATGCCTCCTCCAGGGCCTCTCCCAGGCAGCCGGGCTGGGTCATTTCCATCACCTCCTCTGGCTAGAGATGCCTGAGTGGCCAGGTGGAAAACACGAGAGGGGGCCCAAGGAGTTCTCTGACTGGCCAAGTGGCATTCCCTCCCACTGGTGCCTGGTCCTCTGGGGGCTGGGGAGAGCCCCACAGAAGGGTCTGCTCTTCCTGGGGGGCTCAGCAGTGAGAGGGGCACTCCCCACCCCGCCCTGCTGCTCAGGAAAGTTCCCGCGGCTCAGGGGAGGGGAGGCAAGGCCCCCCAGCGTGCTGCCAGCCTGGCCCTGCTCAGGTGGGGCTCAGCAGGAGGCGGCCCAGGCTGGCTCCCTGGATGGGATTCCCAGCAGCTGTTGTGCTCAACTGTTTGTTTGGGGAAGATGAAAGCAGCAGCCCCGACCCCTGGGCAGCGAGAGTCAATATTGGCTCCGGGGAAAGAATCCAAAGTTCAGAACCCGGGGAAGGTCGTTCAGAGAGTGCGGCTCAGGCGGCTGTTCTGGGGGCCATGGGGGGGAGGTCACCCAGAGGCCGGGGTTTGTGCTGGGCCAGGGAGAAGGTCACCCCAGAGGACAGTGCTGTGGGGCGGGGGCACTGATGGCATCCGCCCGAAGCCATATTTATAACTCATTAATAGGCAACTTGGCTGCTCCAATGGGATTCCGGCCATGGCTGTTGTGGGCAATGCCGCAATGACCGGGTTCCCTGCCCCCCAGCCGCTGCACTGTGCTCGCCCCTCTGGCTCTGCCGCCTTTTTAGGAGATTTCAGCACAGCGCTGGGCCCCGTGACGCCTCCGCCCCTCATGGCTGCCTCCCAAGGCGCCAGGCTGGGCCCACATGGAAACGTGCCCAGGACAGCACAGAGCCAGGGCTGGGGACAAGGCAGAGCTGGGGATGGGGACACGGGCACGGGGATTGGGATGTAGGGATGAGGGGGCATGGGGATGGGGCAGGACTGGATGTGGGGATGGGAACATGGGGACCGGGCAGGGACGTAGGGATGGGGCAGAGCTGGGAACGCGGGGACGGGGAGAGGGATGTAGGGATGGGGCAGAGCTGGGGACGCGGGGACGGGGAGAGGGACGTAGGGACCGGGCAGAGCTGGGAACGCGGGGATAGGGATGAGGCCGAGAGGGGGACATGGGGCATTGGGATCTGGGAAGGCACATGGTTGCAGGAGGGGTGCGAGGCAGGTGCTGATGGGGCGTGGTGAGCACCTGTGGTTGTGGGCAGTGGGGCACAGTGAGGCAGTGCCGCTAGTCAGGCAGGTGAGCGAGCCAGGGGAAGGAGGGGGCATTGTTAGAGCAGAGAGGGACGTGGGGGAGGGGCTGGCATGTGTGGGAGGTAGCCAGCACAGCAGGCCAGGGGGGTCTGTGGAGTGACTGGGGAGGAGGGTGCAGGAGTGACGGGTTGTGGGAGGCAAGTGAGCACTGTAGGGGCAAAGGAGGAGAGGGGCTGGGGTGTGTGACGAGGCGGTTCTGGCAGGTCCCTACTGAGAGTGCCAATTCAGGACCAATTGCTTAAACAGGGCAGTCACAGCCCAAGGCTGGGTTTTCTCCACCTCGAAGGCAAACCAAACCAGCCAGCCAAAGAGGACTTTGGTTTTACCCCACTGGCTAACCACAAGTCACACAAGCAATTCCCTTAGACACTCCAGTTTCCCACTATCACCACCAGTGCCACTTGTCCTGGGGATGAACGGTTATGAAAACCAACACCCCAATAAAGGAAAAAGGGTTCTCTCGATCCCAAAGAATCAAGCCCCAGACCCAGGTCAATACACATCAGATCTTACCTACAAATCACTCTGTTGCCAATCCTTTAGAATCTAAACGTTTATTCATAAAAGGAAAAAAAGATGAGAGCTAGAATTGGTTAAATGGAATCAATTCCATACAGTGATGGCAAAATTCTTAGTTCAGGCTTGTAGCAGTGATGGAGTAAACTGCAGGTTTAAATCAAGTCTCTGGAGAACATCCCCCGCTGGGATGGGTCAACAGTCCTTTGTGCAGAGCTTCATTCAGTTTATACCAAAGTCCCTCCAAAGGTAAGAAGCAGGATTGAAGACCAGATGGAGATGAGGCGTCAGCCTTTTATACTTTTTTCCAGGTGTAAGAACACCTCTTTGACTTACTGTGGAAAATTACAGCAAAATGGAGTCTGGAGACACATGGGGAAGTCCCTGCACACCCTGCTGAGTTACAAGGCATATCTGTCTTCTCTCAATGGGTCAGTTGTGTAGCTGATGGTCCTTAATGGGCCATCAAGCAGGCTAGGCAGAGCTAACACCAACTTGTCTGGGATATTTCCCAGAAACTCAGCACAAATTTGAAATACAGACAGTATAGAGCCAATACTCATAACTTCAACTACAAAATGACACATGTATACAGACAGCATAATCATAACCAGCAACCCATAACCTTGTCTCAGACACCTTATATGACCCCCTTTACATAAGATTTGGTGCCACTACAGGACCTTGGTTGCAACCATGTTCTATATGGTTCCAGATTATATCGATAACGTCACAGGGGGACAGGCTGCGGGAGGAGATGGGGTGTTGGATGCGGGTGAGGGATGATGGGGGAACAGGCTGCGGGAGGAGATGGGCTGTGAGACACAGGTGGAGGATGATGGGAGGACAGGCCGCGGGAGGAGATGGGATGTGGGACGTGGGTGGGAGATGATGGGGGGGACAGGCCGCAGGAGGAGATGATGGGGATGACAGGCTGCAGAAGGAGATGGGGTGTAGGACACGGGTGGGAGATGATGGGGGGACAGGCTGCGGGAGGAGGTGGGGTGTAGGATGCGGGTCGGGGATGATGGGGGAAACAGGCCGCGGGAGGAGATGGGGTGTAGGACGCTGGTGGGAGATGATCAGGGGGACAGGCTGCAGGAGGAGATGAGGTGTGGGACACAGGTGGGGGTTGATGGGGGGGCAGGCTGCACGAGGAGATGGGATGTGGGACACAGGTGGGGGATGATGGGGCGGGGGGGGGACAGGCCACAGGAGGCGATGGGGTGTAGGACGCTGGTGGGAGATGATGGGGGGGACAGGCTGCGGGAGGAGATGGGGTGTGGGACATGGGTGGGAGATGATGGGGGGGACAAGCTGCGGGAGGAGATGGGGTGTGGGACACGGGTGGGGGATGATGGGGGGCACAGGCCGCAGCAGGAGATGGAGTGTGGGACGCTGGTGGGGGATGATGGGGCGGGGCGAGGGGTGATGGGGCATAGGAAGTAGGGGAGGGGAAAGGAGGCCGGTAGGGGACGGGGGAGGCAGCTGTGGCACGGCAGGGGGCCGTGATTCATGTCATTCTCCTGGACTCCAGTTCCTCTTGCTGCCACATGAGCAGGGATGGGCCCAGCAGGGGGCGCTGCTTGTTCCTGACCCTTACTCAGGGAATTAGCCCAGGCTGTGTCACCCGCCCCACGACCCGTAGCGTCCCCTGCTGGGAGAGGCTGGGATTGCAGCTCTTATGGCTGAGCAGACGGGCTAGAAAAGCCTCTCCAAAGACATCCTGTCTGGAGCTGGGTGTGCTGAACTGGGCAGGCTTCACCACAGCTCCCACCAGTCCCACGTGGGCAGCCTGTGCCAGCCCAGGGGATGGTGAGGCGCCGCTGGTGAGCAGGCTGGGAATATAGGCACCACCAGGTGATGCCAGTGCACTTGCATGGCTCAGGTTGCTGGGGATTGCAAACAGCCCGGGCCGCTGCCTGGGGCAGCGGGCACTGCCATTTGGGAGGCAGAGCCCTGTGCCCCTAGAACTGGTGGATGCCCTGCCTCTTCCCACCCATGCTGCAGCCCGCAGCTCCCCTGGGCCCCTCCAGTGCATAGTGAGGGCCGAATGCCAGCCCTGGTGTGACTGGCGCCAGCTGGGCAGAAGAAGGACAATCTGCATCAGGCCCAAGCCACATTACGCCTGCTGCTGCAGAGTGGAGTGAATTCAGTGGGTCAGTGGCTGGGCCCCTCCATGGCTGCAGGAAACCTCAGCGTTTCAGTCTGGTTCGGAATGACCCAATTCCCCAATGGCAGAATTTCCTGTGGTTCAGATGGTCCGATTTTGGAGCAGCTGCACAGGGCTGAGGTGTTAATGTCACCCTCTTCCACAGCCCCCACGCGCGTGGCTCCTGCTGTGATCCAGAGAGGGACTCGACCCTACCCCACCAGCCATTCTGGAACACACGGAGCTGGATTGCCAAGGCCTGCCCTCTGCAGAGTGCCCACAGCCAGAGCACCAGGCGCGTGGAGATACGCCCCGGGTCCCCTTCCCCTCAGATCCCTGGGGCTGAGCATGACTCCCCTGAGGAGGGCACAAGAGAGGCAAGGTTCATGGGCAGAGGAAAACCCTTCAGAGAGCTCACTCCCACCCAGAGGGGGCCTGCCCCACATCACCCATGGGTGCTCCCGGATCCACACTGCGGCTGGGGTCTCTCGAAGCTGCAGCTGGACAGGAAGCTTCCTGAGACCATACCACATCCTGGCAGACAGCTCCCCAGTGCCACTCCCCAGGTCCCACGATTTCACTGCGGCTCCCCGTACCACGGGACAAGGTAAGTGGGCATAGAGAGGAGCTAGGGGGCCTTGGCTCTGGGCTGCCTCACTGCCCTGGCTCTGCACTGAAAGGGGGACGCCTGCCTCTTTACAAGGAATGGGCCCACAGCAGCTTGGAGATGGTCCCCCAAGGCAGCCACGTCCCTTGGGACCATGAAGCCATCAGAGGCAAGGGCAGAGCTGGAAGATCATGGCCCCCTTGGGGCAGGGGCTACCCTGGCTAGGCAGGGAGCCGGGCGATTGTAGCCCCAAGGTGCTATCCACCCCTGCGGGGCAATGCCCAGCCTTTGGCCAGGAAAACTGCTGTCATCGCCCCCAGCCCAGCTTGAGGATGGAGAACATGGGGGCTTCTCTGACCCCTCCCCTGCAAACTCCCCGTCCTTCAGCACCATTGTTCTCCTCAGACCTCCCTGACCAGTGCAGACAGGCTGGGAAAGTAAAACCTTGTCCCTGCCGACAGCCAAACCCTTCCATGGCACAGGCACCCGCCCCCAACAGCTACCCCTGGCCCCGACCCCCCCCCCCCCCCCCCCCCCCCCCCCGGCCCCCCCCCCCCCCCCCACAGCTCCCCACGACAGGGCCACTCTCCCTCCCCCAGGCACAGACCCCCCTCCACAGCTCCGCAGGACAAGGCCACCCTCCCTCTCCCAGCTCCCCTGGGCAGAGCCACCCCCCCACAGCTGCCCAGGACAAGGCCACCCTCCCTCCCTCAGCTCCCCTGGGCAGAGCCACCCCCCCACAGCTCCCCAGGACAGGGCCACCCTCCCTCCCCCAGCTCCCCTGGGCAGAGCCACCCCCCCACAGCTGCCCAGGACAAGGCCACCCTCCCTCCCTCAGCTCCCCTGGGCAGAGCCACCCCCCCACAGCTCCCCAGGACAGAGCCACCCTCCCTCCCCCAGCTCCCCAGGGCAGAGCCACCCCCCCACAGCTGCCCAGGACAAGGCCACCCTCCCTCCCTCAGCTCCCCAGGGCAGAGCCACCCCCCCACAGCTCCCCAGGACAGGGCCACCCCCTCTCCCCCAGCTGCCCATGGCAGGGCCTCCTCCCAAGCTGAGGAAGATGCCACAATGCCAGCCCTTTCCCCAGGGAAGGAGCAGCCCAGGGGCAGGGCCTGCTCTGAGACACAGCCAAGTGGCAGGAGTGACTGGCAGGCCTGAGGGTGAAGGGGGAACTGGGCTGAGAGCTGCATGACCTGGGCTGCCGGCTCGGGCTCCATGCAGAGCAAGGACAGGCAGATTTCACCCACAGCAGCAGGGGTGGTGGACCTGCTGTCCCATGGAGGCTGGGGGAGGCTGGGTGGAGAGAAGCAGCAGCGTCTGACCCCCACAGCCCCTTTCGGAGTCCGTCTGCACTTCAGACAAGGGGGTTCCCCAGAGCTGGCACCCCAACTGCAGGCAGCCCCCTCAGTGTGTCCCAGAGCCCAGCCTGCACCTTGCAGAGCCCATGGGGCAGGGACACGAGGAGGGTCCTACTCACTGCCCAGCCCAGACCAGTTATAGTCTGAGCTGGGAGCTTCTGGGGCTCAGAGAAGCTCCCTGGGCAGGAGCAGCTGGGTCCCCGCCAGGCAAACCCCTCGGCTGGCGGGAAGGGGCAGCCTGCCCTTGATGAGCAGCTGCGCTAACGAAGTAACTCCTCACCTCAAGTATCCCGAGATAAGAGGGTCCCGTGAGCCGGGGCGCGAGGGGCAGAGAGCACGGCGCTCCCAGCTCCAGCCCATGCTGCTTCGCATTCTAACACCTCGGGCCAGCTGGGAGCAGCCCCCCTTATCAACCACGTGCCCCTGCTGCTCAACCCCCCGCAGCAGGGGCGCTAGCTCCTCCACCAAGGCGAGCGGCCAGTGCCTGGCTGGAGGTCACCCCAGTGGACTCAGGAGAGGGGAGTGGAGGATCTGAGCTCAGAACAGCTGCCCTTGACAGCGCTCCTGGGGCCCAGGCTCGGGAAGGACGGGGACTGACCCACTTCAACTGCAGCTACAGCCCTGGGGGGGCCTCAGCAGCCAGGGTGCTGGAGCAATGTGTGTGTGTGTGTGTCGGGGGCGGAGGGTGGGTTGCTGAGAGCCACTGACCCACACTGGAAACCCTGTGTGTGACGGAAACCACTTCAAGCCAGGGGGTGCGAGAGCACATACTCCCCCCTCCCCAGCTCCAGCACCTACATCGGCAGGGTCCAGCTCTGGTAACTGCTGCATCATGTTCCCTATAGC
>NC_133788.1:2721691-2723239 GCF_003597395.2 Chelonoidis abingdonii | reverse complement strand
AGCGCCCCCCCCCCCCCCCCGCCAACCAGCCCTCCCACACCATTCCCTATAGCGCCCCCCACAGCCAGCCCTCCTGCACCTTCCCTATAGCACCCCACCCCTAGGACTACTCCCCACAGCCAGCCCTCTCGCACTGTTCCCTATAGCGCCCCCCACAGCCATCCCTCCTGCATCTTCCCTATAGCACCCCGCCCCTAGGACCACTCCTCACAGCCATCCCTCCTGCACCTTCCCTATAGCACCCCGCCCCTAGGACCACTCCTCACAGCCAGCCCTCCCACACCATTCCACTTTATTCTCACCCCTCGGGCCCCCTTGAAGGAGTGCTGAAAACATTTGTATAGCGGGGGTACTGACAGCCATTGACCCAAACGATAAATCCCCTATTATGATGGAAATCACTTGAAGGCAGGGGATGCTGCTTTACCCCCAGCACCCCTAGTTCCAGTACCTCTGCTTGACTCTCCTTGGGGGCCCTTTCGGAGCATGCACTAAGGCCAATTGGCGGCTCCCGCTCTGGTGCGGACACTGACTGTGCACGTTGGGCTTCCAGGTGACTCCTGTACGCGCAGCAATGTCACATTGCCCGAGGGGCCTCGTTCCCCTCCCACTCACTAGTGATTACAGACGACAAAGCTGGTCCAGCACCAGAAATCCACTGCAGCTTGTATACACCATCCAAGCGCCTTCACTCCTCACTTTCAGGGCCTCTCCTCCACAGCTCAGGGGGCAGTGCGGCGCTCACTAATGGGGCATTACTTGCCCTTGCCTTAGCATCCCCCGAGAAAAAGGCGAACACCACAGGCCCTAGCTCACTTTTGTGCATGGTCTTTCTGCCAACCCAGGAGCCAAGCAGGCATTTCCCCAGGGACAGTAGCACTGGAGAGTTTAGACTGTGGGGGCAAGGAGAGATAAGGAAGGGGTAACATTTTTCAGAAGCAGTGGCATAAACTATTTACCAGAAGCAGAAGTGTGTGGGGGGGGGGGGGGGCAGGGGAGTAGCAGCTGCTGTGAATTAGACCTTTCAGAAAGCTTTCAAACTATCTGTCCCTCTTGCTCACACCTTCCTCCCCCATTGATCAGTCAATTTATTCCAAACTGACACTCAATTCATTGGAAAGGGAAAAGGGAAACCAAGCTTGACTTCGGCAGAAGACCCAGTGGCTGAAATCCCTGTCCCTAGAGGTAGCACCGTGCATGCAGAAATCCATGCCCACAGTTGTACTATTTCTGGCCTTGGGAGCCCCACCTTCTGTTCCCACAAGAGGAACGTGGGCGAAGCACTTGCATAGGGCAGTTCCCAGGTCTCCCTTGCTGCAGATTAAGCCCATTACTTCTTGCCCTACCTCCAGTGGACATGGAGAACAACTGATTACGGTCCGCTATAACAGCCCTTAAGATAGTTAAAGCAGCAGAGAATCCTATGGCACCTTATAGACTAACAGACGTTTTGGAGCGTGAGCTTTCGTGGGTGAATACCCACTTCGTCAGACGCAGGTAGTGGAAATTTCCAGGGGCAGGTATATATATGCTAGCAAGCAAGCTAGA
>NC_133788.1:2690265-2719036 GCF_003597395.2 Chelonoidis abingdonii | reverse complement strand
ACCCACGAAAGCTCACGCTCCAAAACGTCTGTTAGTCTATAAGGTGCCACAGGATTCTCTGCTGCTTTTACAGATCCAGACTAACACGGCTACCCCTCTGATACTTAAGATAGTTGGAGACTGCAACCAAATCCCCTTCAGGCTTTGTTCAAGACTTAACCTGCCTAGTTTTCATAGGGCAAGTTTTCTAAAGTGCTGATCATTTTTGTTGCTCTCTGGACTCTCTCCACTTTGTCCACATCTTTCCTGAAGTGCAGGACCCAGAACTGGACACAGGCTCCAGCACTGAGCATAGCAGGGCAATTACTTCCTGAGTCCAAGTCATGAATGAAAACATTGAACTCCACCCACCCCAGCTTGGCCGTGAGCCGTTGCAAACCACTCCTGGAGTACAGTCTTTCAGCCAGTTGTCCACCCACCCACCTTTCCATATTTGCTTTGAGAAAGTCAGATGGGGCTGTGTCAAAATCAAGATACCACATCTACTGCTTCTTTCTTTATCCACGAGGCCAGTAACACTATCAAAGTAGGAAATCAGGTTCTATAATACTTTGTCTTAGCAATGCATCCATGTCTCCAGTTTTTGGCAGAATCCTTTGGATTTCCAGCTCATTACAGAGCTCCTGGTGAAGCCTGAGGGTGTGTCTACATTCCGATGAAACACCTGTGGCTGGGCTGGATCAGCTGACTTCAGTTCTAGGGCTATGAAATTGCAATGTAGACATTTGGGCTCAGCCAGGTTGCCAAGGCATCCAGTTTTTGACTGGAATGCCCAGTGAAAAAGGCACCCTAGCGGCTCCAGTCAGCACTGCTGTCTGGGCTGTTAAAAGTCCAGTGGGCAGCGCAGCAGGAGGGCCACGGCTAAGACAGGCTCCCTGCCTGTCCTGGCTCCATGTGGCCTCCAGGTCCTTGTGGCCCCTAGGTGGATGGGTGGCCAGGAAGCCCATGTGTATTGCCCCCACCCAAGTGCCGGTTCTGCAGCTCCCATTGGCTGGGAACTGTGACCAATGGGAGCTGTAGGGGCAGCGCATGCAGGTGCAAGGGCAGCACATGGAGCGCCCCTGGCTGCCCATGTGCTTAAGCACTGCCAGGACCCCCCCTCCCCACGCCCCAAACCCTAGCCCAGAACCTCCACCTGCTACCCAAACCCCTCATCTCCATGTCAGAGCCCAGCCCCACACCCCAACCCGCACTGAAACTAGCAAGTGTGTTCCACACACAGAGGCATATACATCACAAAACATACTGTTCTTTGGAGTTATAGGTGGTTTGTGTGTAGACACTGCAGAGGACACGGTGAGGTCTCTGCTAAAGGCTCGAGAGAGACCAGTTTGAGTCACACTTTCATGCACGCAGGTTCTACTGTTCTTTCCAGGAGCTAAAAATTAGGTTCTAGAGGAGCCTCAGATGAGTCCAGCATCTCTGCTGGAGAAAGCATTCACGCCTCCCCATTCCACCCAGAGATCTAGTGGAACAGACTGGCAGGCTTCCACCATATGGTACAAGCCGGAGCTCCACTCACTTCGAGATTTTAAACTACAGCAAGCCAGGAAATTCAGTTCCTTCGCAGCCGTGCAACTCAGACTCCTTGTAAATGTGTCCTGTTCAGTCTCAATGCATGTCATTGCAAGTTCCAAGGCACAGTTGCTACGAAAACGAGGTTTGCATTTATTTAGGGTTTTGCCTTTAAATACAAGACAGCATCAGGAAAAACTCAAGCTTTGCAAATCTTTCCTAGCAAAATGTAGCGGTGCCGGTGTATCTTCCAAGCACAGATGCAGCTTATATTATCCATAAAAAAAGTTTATATGGGAATAGCTTATACCTGTTCCCAGGTAAAATAAGCTGTGCTGGCAAAAGCACTTTTATCCTGCTCTGTGTCTACATGAGGACTTTTGCAAGTGTAGAAATGCTGCCTCCCTGGACCCCAAACAAAAATAATCACACCCTGAATCGATAGTATAAACACCAGCAAAAATTTCCAGTGTAGACCTGGCCCAAGATTTTAGTTTCTTCTGTTTATTCAAATGGGCAATTAGTCACAGAGATAAGCATCGTAACCCATCATGTCTCAGTCTGCATGGCTTCCATGTAGGTCTGCAGCATGACTCCTCAGTGTGAAATGTCCTGCTCACAGAATACGTGTTCTCAGTGGCTAACTTCATTATCTGGATGTCACATTTCTTCAGACATGCCAAAGGGAGATGTCCTTAACAACACTGAAAATGAAGCTGTTGGGATCATGAGAGCCAGACAAGCATTCAGTGAAACTAACGATGACATTTTGTTCAAAGTACCAGCCAAATGATACTGCAAACTGCCCAGAAAGTTCACTTTGGGGGTGGGGATGCAAAGAGAGTTGCAGCCTATAGCACTTGTACAGACATGAGTGTATCTGAGAAACTCATTCTTTCCATGTATCCATCTAGTCCAACCCCCTGCTCAAAGCAGGACCAATCCTCAACTAAATCATCCCAGCCAGGGCTTTGTCAAGCCAGGCCTTAAAAACCTCTAAGGAAGAAGGAGATTCCACCACCTCCCTAGGGAACCCATTTCAGTGCTTCACCACCCTCCTAGGGAAATAGTTTTTCCCTAATATCCAACCTAGACCTCCCCCACTGTAACTTGAGACCATTGCTCCTTGTTCTGTCATCTGCTCAGAGGTGGGAAAGTGCTATCATCCCCATTTCACTGACGGGGACTGAGGACCAGAGTGACTTGCCCAAGACCCAGTTACAAGTCCAATGGCTGGAAGCGGAAGCTAGACAAATTCAGACTGGAAATAAGGTGTAAATTAACAGTCAAGGTAATTAACCACTGGAACAATTTACCTGGATCATGGTCAAGTCTTCATCACTGGCAGTTTTTAAAATCAAGACAGGTTTTTCCCTAGAAGTTCTGCTCCAGGACTTATTTTGGAACGTTCCATGGCTTGTGCTCTAGAGGTCAGACTAGATGATCACACTGGTCCCTTCTGGCCCTGCACTCGATGAATCTAGTCTCTTCCTCTCTAGCCTAAAAGGCAGTTTTCTTCAGAGTTCTAGATGCCTGAAAAGTAGCCTCGGTGGGAGCCTTCTCAGTCTCAGCTTCTGGGCTGTTACACACCCCCAGCAACAAGACTGCACTATTGTAAGTTCTGAAAGCGACAGTATCAGACTCTTGTACAGACCTTGAACAGTTGCACGTGAGGTATATTTCTTCCGAGATATTAGTTCCATTTATCTAGTCTCTCCCTCTTCCCCAGCTCATTCATGGAATACTGGCAGTTGCTTTGTGAAAGTAGCCCCATTTCTCCTCAAGATGCCAGCCGTTCAGAAGTGGGCTGTGATGGGGGGAGAGCCCTGTAGCGAGCATTACTCGGCTCTGCTTGGACAGGCAGCGGGAAAGGACTCTCTACAAGCAGTTTTACAAACACAAGTACATAATGTTTATTTTTAAATTTCCAATTTATTACAAGTACAGCCCTTAGCAGAACCCCCCTCCCCCATGACAATTTTTTTTTAAATAATGTACAGTTCCAAAGGTTTCACTGGGTAGGAGCTGCACAAAATGGTCAGTATTAACAAGACAAAACAACGCCTTCAAGGGGGGTGTCAAACACAAGTGACAGTGCTAGTTCTGTGGGACAGGCTGGCGGGGCTGGGGGAGGAGAGAAGGAGGCTAGAATTCTGCTACAGGCTCACAACAGTGACTGACAGTCCAGGAGTGAACCAAGTGCTTGGCTGAAAAAACAAAAAACAAAGTATATAAACACTGGGCTGCCATCTTCATTAACCTTTTTATTCTCAAATCACAGGAGCTGCACCAGGTTTTTTTAATTTAATGATCAGCACAGAATAGCCACACAGCTATTTTATTCCAATTTAAAGACATAATAAGATGTTCAAACCCTGATTTTGTTAGACCAAAATCTGTCATAAGGAGGGAGAGGCAAAAAAAAGTTTTGCTTAAACAAAAATCAATAACTCAAGTGGCACAAGCTGTTGGGGATGCATGACAGAGCCATGTCTCTCTCCCCAGCACAACCGATCTTTCCCACTAGTCAACCGCTGTGTAAGTCAGAGTCCACCCTTCTGCGTGTTACAGGCATGGCAGGTGGGTTGGGGGGAAGGGAGGCTGAGTTAGTGGAGGTATTACTATAAAACTAGAGAGCAAATCTAGAAAAGGGTCAGTGAGACCCCTCCCTTCCCTCCCCAAACAAATCCCCCAGCTGAACTCCAGCTACTGAGAGGAAAACAAGAGTTTTAGAAGGAAAAATATAAAGCAAACACATTTTCATATAAACTGTACTGTACATGTGCCAAAGCAAGACAAAGGTATCTTACAAGGTGTTCTTTATACAAGCTCACTGCTAGAAACAAGTGACAAACTAGAAAATTAATTTAAAAAGTTACACAGAACAAGTTTCTGCTGCTTCCCCTCCCAGGGTCTTCTATGGGATGTGTGGGAATGCCACGTCTCTGATATGCCTCTGGCACTTGGTTCATCCACTCCAAGGGCTACATGATTATGTGCTGTTAAAGATGAGCAGGAGAACCAACGATCATGTCCAACTGGAACGCTGCAGTCAGAAGAAAGGACAAGCTCCTCAGAGCATGGCCTCAGAAGACCGCTCCCCAGAAGAAAGAGAGGAGAGAAGCAAGAGCACCTCAAAGCCATTTGTATTATGATGCTGGTGAAAGCCATATCTCCATAAATGTAAGTGCTTTGCTCACTCGACGCGTCCCTTCATTGGGGGCTCAAAATTAACACCATATAAATATACACATACAAGAACTAACGGCCATTGGGCTGATCATACTCCGTCCTTCTGTGAAGCAACATGATCCCTCCCCATGCTAGATGAGGGCTGGTTTCACATCACAGGCAGCAGATGGCAGGAGGTCCCCCAGCGCTCCAGTGTTGGCTGCTCAGCTAAAGGGGAAGGAAGCAGCTCCATTCCGAGAAAGCAGATAGCGCTCCAAACTGGAGGAGACTTCACACTCCCCTGTCCAATGAGGCTTAGGCCAGTTCTTCCGCTGCCCTCCCACCTTCTTCTAGCAGGACAATCCCATAAGAGCTTTATGTATTTTGCTGGAAGCAGTAAGTCACCTCTGCTCACTTGATGGATGCCAAATACTTCAGGAAGATACAGAGAAATCAAACTAGATCTGGTCATGGGAAAGGCTGGATTAATAAAGAAGTGTCTGCTGCTTCCTAAATCCCTTCAGACAGCCAAGCCTGCCGCCCAGCAGCACCAGAAGGCCTGCTCCAACTCTGTCTCCCCACAGTCTCCCTGCCCCTCATTTCTTTCTCTTTCGCCCCCTGGAATGTTCAGTGGCCTCTGACTCACTGTCTCCCTCCTGCTCCTCTAGTCCCTGGTGCCTGGCAGAGGGCTTCTTGCGTTTTCTGCGTGAGTACGTATGGCCAGGCAAGTGTTTGTGCAGCATGTCAATCAAACACTGTTCTGTCTTCTCCAGGCAGGACAGTACATGGCTCCCATTCTGATTGTAGTGCTCAGCATTGGAGAACACCTGTTTGATGTCAGAGAGGAACTCTAGCACAGAGCGATAGCTGCCACATGAGCACTTGCTCTGCATAGTCTGGAAGTCCATCGGGTTGCTGATGACCTCAAAGTAATCTTCAGCTTCCTCTGTGGTCACTGGCTCCCTGCAAAGGAAGGAGTCAAAGACAGGAGAACAATTAGTGTCAGACACTGGTATTACCTAGATACTGGCAGGACACTCACACAAACCTGCCATATCCACTGACATGGACCTGCAGCTCCCAGCAACACCACAAACCTTGGTGCCTAGAGCACCTATACCCAGCATCCCCGGGAGGTAGCCAGCTTACAGACGGAGAAACTCAGGCAGTTAAAGTGCCTTGCCCTTCATAGAAGGGAACTGGTAGTAGAGCTGAATTTGAACTCTGGCGATGAGGACTATATCCACTAGAACATGCTTCCTCTGGAGGGAACACTTTGGGTGGCCCAATGCTTGGTACTCTGCAGAGAAGGGAATGGGAGCATGTCACTCCTTAACTTTAGAAGTCAATCTTGGTTCCCGCCATAGAAACTAGTCTCCAGAGACACTGGGCACAGGAGTTCCTAGTGTAACAGGTAGACCCCTTCTTTTTCTCTGTACTACTTCTAATTCTAACACACCCAGGCCTCCGGGCCAGCAGCAGCCTGCAGCCGTGGCTTCATGCAGCTCTAAGGTGGAGCCACACCCACTGCATGGGCAGAGTTCCAAGGAGAGTTCACACAGGGAAGGAAGTCCTAAGTGCCTCACCTGAAGGGCCAGCTGAAGCGGTACTTCATGAGCTTATTGAGGATTTCCTCACACTTCTGCAGCTCCAGGTTCTGGCGACGAGAAGTCTTCTTCGTTTGAAGCACCTAACCACACGAAGTGGAGCAAGCCATTAAAAGGAGGGGAACCAGCATATGATTTAACCGTAGCCAAAATAGTTCCTAAGGACTTGCCCACACTGAGGCTTGGTGAGCAGCAAGTCAGGGTGTGACTATACAGTGCACTAAGTCGCTGGCAGGACCCTGCTACCATGCACCAAAAGTTCCCTAATGCACACCAGCAGGGTCATGATGGTAACTTCGTGTGTGGCAGACTAGTGTGCTGAGCATTCACTCAACCCTAGCTTGCTCACTGCATGGACAAGCCCCGAGTGGAGGAAAATAGGAGCAGAGTTTTCCTTTTCAATCCTATCACAAGCAGGTGTATCAGTGGGTAGGGGAGAAGTGATACTGATGTAAACACTAAAGCTTAAGGTGTTCAAACCCAACCATCCTCTCTGCAATAATCGAGACACAAACTGCTCGGCTGCGGGAGCTTTGATGCTAGCAGCCAAGAAATGCCATGGCAGCTTGAGTTACAAAATGGGAACCCTGTCCAAAAGCTCTGACAGGAATAGTTTCCAGGCAGCCCTGTCCTTTTTTCAGGGGCAGGAGGCTTTTTCAAAGAGGTTCAAAGCAAGTGGCCAAAGAATAAATGACAACAAATGGGGTGTGCAAATCCCTCCCCTCCTTACCCCCTGGGTAGACAGCATATGACAGGCAAAGGAGAGGAAGAAAGCAGTTGTGGTGCCGTGTTAACAGGCCTGCGGCATACGCTACCATGCCATTTTAAATACCAAACAGCAGCTGATGGCTCCAAGCTTTGCTGTACTCGAGAAACAAGCAGTGCGCAAGGTCAGCCATTTGTCTAGGGCTTTGTAGCCGGTCAGCCACTACTGTACTGGAGTCCCCCTCGGCTCTGAGCTCTGTAGGGTCACTGCATACAGATACTGCAGTTCCCTCCATATCAATGTAACATGCTGGACCTAGGCTACGATTGACCACAAATCACATTTGTGCTGGTAAGAGGGGCAGGGAGTTAACAGGACCTGTCTCCTAAGCCTAGAGGGTTAGAGAGAAACATTATTTTAACCAAGACACCCAATATTTTACTGAGGTCCACAATTCCCAGCAGCCGACCCTAGTGTTTAGATGAGACCACTCCTCACTCAAAAGGTACCTCTAGCTGGCTATGGTGCACTTCCCCTGATCTGGAGAGCATGCGAGCAAGCAACAAGAAAAAGGTCAGCAGAAAAGGGGTCTCCTGTATAGGTTAGCACAAGGTGTCACGGAGTGTGGGGGAGTCTGGTCCTGCACCCCTCTTCCTGGGACTCACAGTGACTCTCAGCCAGCCAGTAAAACAGAAGGTTTATTGGACAACAGGAATGCAGGTTACAGCAGAGCTTGGAGGCACAACCAGGACCCCTCAATCGAGTCCTTCTGGGGGTTCAGGGTGCTTGGATCCCAGCATAGGATTCCCTGAATTCCAATCACCCAGCCCAAAACCAAAACTGAACTGCCCTTCCTCCAGCTGGCCGATTCCTTTGCCCAGATTCCTGGGCAAAGGTGCTGACACCCTTCCCCCCTACCTGGTTCAGGTTATAGGCTTAAAAATCCTGTCCCTCACCTCAAGTCCTCCCGGGCTCTCCCATCCCCCACACAGACAGACCCTACTGCATCACACAAGGCAACTACAGAACCACTAGCTGTTTTTACCCCACCCCACGCACCCTATTGCAGCAGGAGCCTGAGCCCCAAGCCCTGCACTCCAGTCCAAGAAGCAAAAGCTGTTGATGCTGGGCACTTTGGGAGGCGTGCCTATGACAGGCTATAACAGCAGCACTGTTAACACTGGTCACTAGATGTACAGCAGATCTGTGGGAAGCTCCTGCGACACTGCACCATGATGTTAGAATGCCAATATCCCCACGTAACCCTAACGGCTACATCCCGGGACAGTCAGCATAGAACACCCAGCTCCACCTTTCCCAGTACACCCATAGGATTGGCTCTATTCAAACACACAAGGTTTTATTCATTAAATGTCAAGTGAAACCTAAACCAGCTAAATTATGTCCTGAAGGTTGGGGAGTGACCGTCCGGACAACAACTGTCAGAAAATGGCCAAGCCCGGGGAGCGAGGGTCCAGCATTGCTGGCATTCTATCACCATCCCGGACCCCCCTCTTCCCCCACCTCTCTGCACAGACATATGGATACTATTTAAAACCCTTTAACAAGCTGCAGGCTGCCTGCTAATCAAGGGGGACAATGTGTGAAAGCGGCTGGGGAAGGATGCCTGGCATATCTGTGCTCCGTTTGCGCTGGGCCCTTAAGGATACATGGCCTTTGTTAGACAGACCTCAGCCCCGTGTGGATTTCACAATACAATTCAGGGCATTTCTTTGAGAAGGGGAGGGGAAGGAAGCGTAACACCTGTTGAGTTTATAACTCATGAAGTGAGCAGTCTCCTGGGGGCAATTTGGCTCTTACCAGCTCATCAATGTCTGCTCCGTTGACAGGTGTGGCCTGCTGCCGGGGTCCTCTGGTGGCATGCAGCGACTGTTTCTTCCCTTGGTGTCTGCCTTGCCTGGAAGGGTACATCATTGTGCTCTGCTTGCCCTTGGGTGCCTTTCTGGGTCTCACTGAAATGATCAGTACAGTTTTAAGAACAGGTTCACTTTTGGAGAGAAATCTGAGAACCTCAAACCAAGGACAGAGGATGGCAATGGAGAGGAGCCCTTCAGCCTCTTGGCTTCTGCTCCTAATGTTAAGAAGCTGACTCAAGTGTCATCACTTCTCCAAGTCACTGAGACTGTCTCTATCACAGACAACAGCAAATAATCTAATCTCTGCAGAGACAGTTTCATATAACAGCAACCATTCAAAGAAGAATGCGGTGCCCTGAGTAGTGGCCACATAAAGGTTTAAAATGGAGAGTTGCACCATCTCTGCCCAGTTGGACCAACGCACGTACAGTCATACTGCTGTCTCAGTTGGCTGGACAGGTGCTGCTTCTCACCAGTCTTTACTCACTTCTGCATACACTGAGTAAGCCAAGCAATCATATGCCTTCTCCAGGTGAAGCAAATGCCCCCTTTCCAGAAAGGACACTCGTGGTTGGCAAGGATGTTACGCCTACTCATGGGTGACCACACACACACTGCCAGCAGACCTCTAGCTGGGAGGGGATTTGGATTTCTGAGCTCTTTGTGAGCAAGGTTCAGCTGTGGCAGTGTTGAAGCAGAAATGTCCTAGTGCTAAAATCCTGATATTTCCAAGCTCTCGGGGGAGGGGTGGGGGGTGAGTTAAGCCTTGGAGATAACTTACACCTTCCTTCACTGTTCAGACCAGAAATACGTGGGAATCCCTTGGTTTCCTGTTGTCCCCTTGCTCCCTGCCAGAGTGTGGATGGCTGAATGGGTGCCTTTACAGGCATTTACAAGTGGCCCACACAATGGGATAAGCCAGTTGCTAAGTCTCCCTGAAAAGCTAACTGTGTTCACAGTGGGTGTCGAGTTACTCTGGCAGGGAGCTGCTCCACATGCTGGAATTGGTAAACAATGGAATTTTATTCCAAACATTGGGGCTGCTACATTATGTTCCAGATAAATGTTTTTGCCCATTTGTCAGCCTGCCTGTCACCATTTTAAATGGAGGGAATGCAAGCATGGTGACGAACTGTCTGTCTTAAATTTCTCCTGTGACCCCTGTGCATTGGGTGTATGTTGGTCTTTCTTCCTGAGCAAGCGCCTTACACCTGGTCATAAATGCATATGAAAGCCATGTCCAACATGCAGCAGTCCTTCATTTGTGGCCCCTAATCCAGCCCTGTCCAATAAATCATCTTGTCAGGCCCCCTGCAGCAGCAGCGTGTGTCAGGGCAGTGGGATGTCTGTATACTGTCGCTACTGCTTGTGTGTCAAGTTCGCAGCATGTGTTAAATGTCTGACAATCCAACATTCTATATTCTATCCTCAGGATAAACGCTACACAAGGATTAACTGGGACTTCTCCACTAAAACAAAAGTTTTCCACCATGACCTTTCCATGCTAATGCCCTGTAAAGCTGGGGGTTGAGTTTAATGCTTTATTTTTAGTGACAGTAACCCTCTTTTGCTATTGTCTGAAAACCCTGGCTTTGGTCCTGGAACTGGAATGCATCAAGGGAATGAACATACTCCAAAGTGTGGACATGGATACTCCAAAGAACAAAGAGCAACCTATATCAGAAGATCAAGGAACATCCCACAAATTAAACAAAATGGAAAAATGTGTAAGGCCTGAACCAGCCAGCTGGAGCTCAGTAGTACAAAACACTCCCCAGTCAGAGACCATTGGGAGAACGTATACAAATCCCCTGGGTCTCAGTAACTGAATTCCATCACCAGCTTTAGCTAAAGAATTTGGTCTGAAGCTACAACTTTCATCTCAATGACATTTCAGCTGAAAGCAAATGGTGTGCACGTGCATTTCAGGGATCTTTCCAGTTCACGTTTCCTGATCTACTCCAGTAGGGCAGCAGCAAAGTCCCAAAAACAAAAGGAAGGAGATGGAGCGTGGCAGAAAAGAAACTGTTGGATTTGGGGTGGAGAAGCATGTGTTTCACTCAGGCCTGGTCTACACTACGACTTTAGGTCGAAACTAGCAGCGTTACCTCAATTTAAGCTTGGACCAGTCCACACGATGAATTCCCCCCCCCCCCTTATTTCTTTTTTAATACTTAATAGGGCTCTTAAATCATTTCTTAACTCCCCTCCATGAAGGGATAGTGCTGAAATCACACTTGCCAGGTATCAAATTGGGTAGTGTGGATGCAATAGTGATGTAACGGCCTCCAGGACTATCCCAGAGGCCCATTGTGACGCGTCTGGACAGCAGTTCAACTAGAGCACTGGCCAGTAGATCCAGGAAAACCCCGCCGAACTTTGAATTTCCAATTCCTGTTGGCCGACGTGGCGAGCTGACTCACACAGGTGACATGCACGAGCTCATCACGCATGATGGCACATGCCCGGACCCGTACTTGTAGAAAAGCTAATACCACGTCTATGTCCTCATCACTCTCGTCACCGCACTGCCATCACCTCCTCGCCTGGTTTTGCTTTTGCAGCTTCTGGTTCTGTGCTGAAAAAAGGCGCGAAACAATTGTCTGCCGCTGCTCTGACAGAGGGAGGGGCGACTGACGACATGGCTTACAGGAAATTAAAATCAACAAAAGGGGTGGCTTTGCATCAAGGAGAAACACAAACAACTGTCACACAGAATGGCCCCCTCAAGGATTGAACTCAAAACCCTGGGTTTAGCAGGCCATTGATTTCACAAAACAAATTGATTCTATGAAAAAATTGACCCATAGAAGATTAGGGTTGGAAGGGACCTCAGAAGGTTTAGCAGGCCAATGCTCAAACCACTGAGCTATCACTCCCCCCATCTATCTTTTAGATCTTAGGGTGGCAGCAAACAGTACAGTATGACTGCTAGCCATCGTCATCTCCTGGGTGCTCGGCAGAAAATGGAAATGACCTGGCTGAGTCACTCCCATGTCTGCCCAGGAGCCCCTGACCGACCTCACCGAGGTCGGCTAAAAGAGCACCCAGGAGTACGACTATGATGGCTACCAATAGTAATGCACTGTCTGCTGCCAAAAGGCAATGAGCTGCTGCTGTGTAGCTATGCAGTCCCACGTCTGCCAGCACCCAGGAGATGTATGGTGATGGTGAGCTGATTGGGCTCCATGCTTGCTCTGGTAGGACATCTGCACAGGTAACCCAGAAAAATAGGCGTGAAACCATTGTCCGCGATTGCTTTCACAGAAGGAGGGAGGGAGAGGGGGGCCCGACGACATTTACCCAGAATCACCCACGACACTGTTTTTGCCCCATCAGGCATTGGGATCTCAACCCAGAATTCCAATGGGTAGTGGGGAGACTGTGGGATAGCTACCCACAGTGCAAGGCTCTGGAAGTCGATGCTAGCCTTGGTCTGTGGACGCAGTCCGCTGACTTAATGTACTTAAAGCATTTTGTGTGGGGACATGCACAATCCACTATAAAAACGATTTATAAAATGACTTTTATAAATTAGACCTAATTTCATAGTGTAGACATACCCTTAGTCTGGAATGTCATTCTGAACCCTGGTGGGTAAAGTAATCTTTTTTACTGGACCAACTTCTGCTGGTACGAGCAGCTTTTGAGCTTAGACAGAGCCCTTCTTCAGGTCCTTGAAAGCTTGTCTCTCTCACCAACAGAAGTTGGTCCAATAGAAGACATTACCTCACCCACCTTGTCTCTCTATTATCCTGGGACCCACAGCTACAACGACCCTTTATACATTTTGAACCCTGTGACTATTTCACTCTGCTGCCTGAGAAAGCTCAATCTCTGAGGACAGTTACTACAGCCCTGTTAGAAGCTTCCCTGTCAATGTTTGTTCAGTTTGGAGAGGGCTGACTCATACTACAGTCCTGGACAGTAGACACTGGCTGTTCTACAAGAAGGGATAAGTGAAGGTGAATTTTAATAGTGTACAAAGGGAATCTCACGGAGACAGGCTAGAATTGTACTCCCCACCCCAAATCCCAAACAAGATACTTTTTTAAATGCAAAACTAAAAGTTATGTTTTGGGGTGGTGGAGGAACAGAGACAGCATTTCACTTCCTAGGGACAGCAAATGCTGAAGAGTAAAAAGGCTATTAACAAAATAAGCAATCATGCTGCTTGCTAACCCCTTGCTGCTGCAGGCCCCTACTGACAGCTTAGCAGCAGTTTTTATGGCATCAGCTGTGTATCAAGAAGCGTGGATCAGCACACTGGAATGCGATCATGCGCCCACTCCTTTGAGTTGACGTAGTATTTAAAATGCTGAAGGACAGGCTCAGTCCTGAAGTAGCAAGAGGCACAAAGGCAGTTGATTTCCAGTTCTCCACAAATACATCGCATGTCTGCAGCCTTCTCTGAAAAGAGCTTCCTTACACATCCATGTGAGAGCCCAACCTCTTCTTCAGACAGGATACATAAAAAAGCCTCAGACAGGATACATGACAAAGATGGAACAGACTACAGCTGAGCCCGCATGATAACTTGTAACTAAAGACTTACATTTCAGTCCAGCAACCTCATAATCTTCTTCCTCTTCTTCATCCTCCTCAGCATCTTCCTCATCTGGGCCTTCCTCGCCCTCTTCAGCCTCCTCTTCAGCAGAATCTTCGGTATAGTTTCTAAAGGCAAAATAATTAGCTAGATGTCAGACGCTCTGAATAAACTAGCAGAGCCTGGCTAGCCTTGACCCTGGGAGTTTCACTGCATGTTTGTTCCTACACACAGACTTGCTGACCACCTCAATCTAAAACAAACATTTGCTTCAAATTGCTTCACACTATAGTAATCTGTTCTTTTTCAGCCAGGATATCATGTTATAGTTATGGCTGAGATGGCACTTTCAGTCTCTTGCTACTTTCCAGGCTATCACTTTGGGGTTGACAGATTTCAGCCCAAATGCTAAAGACTTTCAACAGCTCAATACATGTGCAGAGAGAAACAGCTCTGCTGTTGTTCCACACATCTCAGCGTCATGTTACCGATAACTACATTTAACACTGTTTGCAAGGTAGTTATTCCTCAATAAGGACAAGTGCTTTGGGGTTTGAGGAAGAATGTCAGGATACCACATTGACCGTATGCAGTCCTCTTGCCCGTGAAGTACAATGCTACTGATGCAGGGGAAGCATTTGAAACATGCAGTCACTACCAGCTTACACTGTCCAAGTGCAATGCAGCCAAGGTGGCCTTACCAGACTCTCCACGCATTTAGTCAGCCAGTCCTTCTTCAAGTCTTCTCCCTCCAAATCCATACTAAGTTTGTTCGAACATGAGAAGTAACATGAGACTGCAGGTAGTAGTGGAGCAGAGAAGAAATAAGGCAGCCAGCAGACAGACTGTCAGATCTCCTGGCCACCTTCCTTCTTCTCCCATTAAAGGGCTGCTTAAGAAGTTTTTGGGTGGGAGAAAGGGAGAGGAGGGTGTCTCCTTCCCTACTCCATCTCACTGCAGTGCCACTTTTCATGCCCCCCGTGGAGCGGAGCCAATTTAATGTACTAACAATCAGGAAGACGTCACAGTTACATTCCCACCTTTACTGAGCAAAGTACTGAGGGTGCACATGCACAGATATCATAAAATGCAAAGATCTGGTTCGCACAGTGAGTCTGACCCTTTGCATACATCTAACAATTATAACAAAAAACAGGAATAGAGAACAATATGCATGTGCAGAGAGAGGCAGAGGAGCTACAACTCTGAATTTTCTGCCTTGCATGAGTAAAATCTCCATCATTAATTAAATGGAAAACGACTAAGTTCATGCAACACTAAGAGCTGGAGGGTGTTCCAAGGCCAATATTTTCTCCCCTTCTATTCCAGCTGGAAAGAATAAAGTAGTAAGTAGATAAGACAGGTGTTACTCCACCTGATGGCTCAGATCCAGGAGCAAAGCAGCTTGCAGATGACTCTGACACATCAAAGCAACTGTGATCTCAGGCTAGAACAGCTGTGTTAAAGCCTTGCCATTTCAGAACAAGCCTGATAAACTCCTTTTAAACAGTGCCCAGAGAGTAATTAATATTGTTCAGCCCATATACCACCTGCACATGACAGTCTAATATACTTTGTATCACTGCTCTGGAGGGGAGGCCGGCTAGGTACCTATTCTTCAGGTGGTAGTTGGTACCTCATCCCTCTGGCATAAGTGAAAATGCAAACCCCAGACAGCCATGATTAAAAGAGGACAGAGAGTAGGTATCAAGCCTTTTGAGTTCAAAGGTGAGTGATAAAGTATCATTGGCTATCATGGTCTAAACAAACAGTTATGCTCAACATTGTTCTCTGCGGAGTAGCAGACTATGGGCTCCACAGCTCTCTCTTTTGGATGGACAGGAACAGCAGTCAGTTCAGGCCACTTCTGAGCGCTCACTTCAGCTGGAAGTCAGAAAGGACTGCAGTGCTAAGGAAGCCTGTTCCCATGAGCAAGCAGCCAGACTTGCTGCTCAAATGAGCTGAAGCACCAAGTGAGTTTCAGCACTAATAGCAGCTCTTTATTACTGCAGAGACTCTTCCACTGCTACAATGAAGTTATTTATTTAATCCCCTCAAAATGTCATGCATCACTACAACACAGGTGCTCTAATGTAAGAGCAGCCTGAAAAGACTGCTCTGCTATTGTTCAAGTGCCATCAGGTAATCTAAGTATTTCCCTCCTCTAAAAGTAGTTACTGATTAAGGACTAACGCTTTGGTCTTTGTGAAAGCCTCCTTAATTCTCAGAGCCTGATTAGAATTCCCGCCCAGTGAAAGCATTAGGAGAAAGGAGGGTCTCACCTCCCCCGGGAGCTGCGCCTGGCGGTAGAGGGCTGGCAAGCTGGGCACTGCCACTCGCCATCTGGTATCTCGTAGAGTGCTGGTCTCAGACAAAACAGGTGGAAGGCTTTGTTACACTCATCACACAGGATCAGCTTGTCATCCTCACCTAGGAGAAGAGAGAACTTGCATGAAGTGTAGTAGCATAGCTCTGCTCCCCCTGAGCAGAAGCAGCTACCATTACAATGGAGAAAGGGACAGAGGTGGAGGACCACAAAAACTCCTCAAACAGTACTGCAGCCTTTTAAAGCCTATGCGAGTTTCCCAACCCTCTTGGGTCTGGCTTCGAGCAGCCCAGCACAATTGCCCCAGTAGGAACGCTACCTCTGTGCTCATTAACTTGAGCGAAAACCTATTTTGAGCCAGCTGCTTAGAGAACTTCACAACATGACTCTCCTCCCTACACCTAAAATTCTAGTTGTGTCAAATCAAGCCAGTTGGACCTAGGTGGGTGCCTTTGACTCAACTAGAGCACCCTCTGCTGGCAATGGACTAAAGAGTTTTTGCAATGCTTCAGAAGATCGCCCACAGAAGGAATGCACTGTAGCTGTTCAAGAGGACATCTTGCTCAGTCCTCCTAGCTTCCTCTTGCTACTGATGCTTAGTTCACAAAGGCAAGCCTAAAAGTGCAAAGGTGATTAGTATGAGCCCCTGGCAAACTAGGAGAGAGTCTGTGTGGAAACAGAATCTCTGTTGCCCCGACCTCCCATGAGCATTTCAAGAGAGCTCAGCACCTTCCAGCGCACAAATGCAAAACAAGACAAAAGTTACAGTGAGGTGCTATGTGCTACCAGGCTCTTCTCTAAGGATAGAGAAATGGCTCCTGCCTGTGCACACCTCCCAGTCAGAGAACATCATGGCAGGGCAACTACTGGTGACTCTCTCTACACTCCCTCCCCCATAACCCCCAATTTACGTAGCTCCCCTTTGCAGACCTTCACCTTCATACCATATCTTGCATAGTGCGGGATTCCTCAGTCCCAGGTCAGTTTCCTCCTCCACTTCCCAAAGTAGTAGCAGTTCAGGACATGAGGCCTCATCTCTCTGCCTACCCTCACATGAAGAGCAATAGCCAAGAGTTGCTCTCTCCCAGCCCCATCAACCACTCCCTAGAGCAGAGCATAGGTTGATGGCAGATAGCCTCACTCAGCCTAATCCCACCTTGTTCTCCCTCCTTCAGTTGTGGGGTGTTGTATTAGCTCCTTTTGTAGCAGAGCAACCAAGAGATGGGCTCAACTCACAAGGGTCCTAGAAAATTCAAGCCTGAGAGAGTGTGTGATATGAATACGGAAAAGACAAGAATTGCTTTCAGGCAGTCTGCTTTGACTAAGCGGAAGAGCACTAACAGAGGGCATATATAAATAGCTCTTCGCATGCGGCAGCTTCACCTATCATCACAGAGCCAAGTTACAGTGCAGGGGGCTTAGAAATACGACAGTTTCATTTAATCACAAACACTTGGGAGAGTTATCTCTGTCAGAAATGCTGAACTCAGAGTAAGCCCTGGGTTTGTGTAGGATGGCATGCACTCTGGATAGGAAATAAGGCATGACTGTTCCCAGAAGGGTTTGTTATTATGAAGAGGCACTTTCATACGACAGGGATTTGTATCCAGGTGATCCAATATTTAGGACACAGTACTTTCATAAACACATAAGGACACAGGGGACAGCCCTCTGATGATGTGTAAGGCTAAGAAGGACCTGGTGTACTGCACAGAGAACCAGTAGTATCTTGGATGCAGGAGAGGCTATGGATATCACAGTTCTGCAGTGTTCTGTACGTTTAATATTAAAGACATTAAATTGACTTTTGGTCTTAGGGCTCCTGTGACATTTGTGTTTCTGCTTCCGAATGAGTGAATCCTGATGTTCAGAACAAAAGCACAGCCAAGAGCAGGATGTGGTGACTCACTATAGGAGCGTGTTCCCCACTGTTAAGCAAGCTTGAGGCTCGAATCCGTACCTTTCTTGCGACACACTTTGCATCTGGCATTCTCTGCAGACATATCCCATTTGATACAGGCATCCAGCATCCCAAGCAGCACATGCATGCGGGAGAAGGTCTGGGCCTCCCGGATTGCTGTCTTCCACTTCTCCACCGCTGAAGCAACCTGCAGACAGAACTAAGTTTATACCAAAGCACAGGAACACAGCTCACTATAACTTGAAGACTTTTTACATCTCTTAGTTGGGGCTCTTGTCAGCCATAATTCAGCTATTGTATTTTCTACCGTCTACATAGCTTCACAGTCCTATTTGAGGCTTACCCTCTAATCAGCCTCACTGGGCCAGACATCTTGTTCATAACACTACAGTCCTTTTGCATTTCATGACCAGCCTGAAACAGCCTACACAAACTGCACTACATTCTTTACTTGGAAAGAATAACCCAAATACTTGTCAGTCAGAGAAAATAAACGGTGGGATTTTAGCCCTATTAAAAGTAGGATGAAAGTTAAAAGGCAGCTGGCAGGCATCCTTCAGGTCATGACTGCTGAGAACAGTCTGTGCTGCCCTCCAGTGGACACTTGAAGAGCATTCATGTCTGTCAGCAAGATCCATTAAACAGTTTGCCCTCAAAGCTGTTCAGATGACAGGTGGGTGATAGTGACATCAGCCACAGTCAGCTTTGACAGGCAAAGCATTCCGGGTCCCAAATACAAGAACAGTTATTTTCACTGAGCTGTGATAACTTCAGCACATTTGAGGTCCTCTCATTAGCCACAAATTAGACCACAGTATTAAAACCTGGGATTTGCACCAACATGACTGCTGGAGTCTGCACACAGTAAGCCACCCGTGAAATCTACATTTCAGCACCAGAGGTTTAAAAACAAAAGGTGCAGTAAGTCAGAAATACACTAGAACAGAGAAGCAATCCACAGCCTCTGCATGTTCAACTAAAAGGCTAATCCTCTGCTTTACAACGAGTCCTAATCCTGACAGGGACATAATAGGACTCAAGTAAATATTCTTCTACCCTAGGAAAATGAAAAAAAACAAACAGTCAAGTGTCAGATGTGAGAAAACTGAACTCTGCATCTGAAGCAATTTGGGAGCCAAACAAAACCCAGGATTTTTGCAGAGTTGCACATTCCCCTCCCACTGACTTCAAGGAAGTGCAGTATATACTGGATGCTTGGAAAAAAACCCACCACACAAACTGTAAAACCCTAATATCCTCACTGTTGCTTGCTGGCGTGGTACCTAGAGCAGGAGCTACTGCCAGGATCAGTGGAAAACTGCACAGAAAGTTGTGGAAATTTCAGGGCATCTCACCATTTTTTGCAGAACATTGCTGAGGTGCTTCACATATTATGTAACTGATTTTTTAAGTAACTGTTCCATGGCTTTTGCAGTTAACATACTGGATCACTGGGCCAAGATAAATTTGCAAAAGCTGTTGGCAGATTCTGCTCAGATTTTTCTACCCAAGTCTGTGGAATTCACCAGATCTTTAACACTGTTTCCCAAGCTCTAGGAAGCTGGGGCATTTCAGTATTACCAGTCTCCAAGGTACTCTGCTTATTGTTACACCTTAAACCTGTCAGGCACAGCATGAGTCAGTGAAGTTACTTGCATCCTCCCGGCTAGAGGAGACAGAACTCTACCACTGCAACAAATGAACAAACAGAGGAAAATATCAAGAACAAAAAGTGTGACAGGAAAAGCCTGTTGGGAGAAGGACAAAGAACAGGCTAGAAAGCCTACTGTCTGGCAACCTGAAGATGAAAAAATTCCCATCTGAATAAATGAGATTTCATTGTTTGTTGCTGACCTTCACTTAAAAAACCTAGCTGCACTGAGGGTATGTCAACACCGCGACTGCAAACCTGTGACTGGCCCACAGGGCTGTTTAATTGTGGTGTAGACATTTGGGCTCAGGTTGGAGCCAGAGCTCTAGCATCCTGCAAGGTGGGAGGATCCCAAAGCTCAAGCAGCCTGAGCCCAAATGCCTACACTGCAATTAAACAGTCTCGCAGCCCAAGCCCCGCAAGCCCAAGTCTGCTGGCATGGGCCAGCCACGGGTGTCTAACTGCAGCGTACACATACCCTTAGTGACTAATGCATCCAAACCTACGGCTAAAAAGCAAGAACTGGCCTGCTGCCTGCTCCCATGCAAACACCATTGACCAGCAGAAGGGCTAGTGATCTGCATCCTTCTCATTCTGGTCAGACAGGTGTGACCCATACTGTACTGTAGATAGAAGGCACATGGCTAATTTTGCGTGCTCTCTCTAATGTACAGTCTGGGGTACATCTGCTAGTCAGGGCCATTTGCATGGAAACCAAGGCTGGTTTTCACATACTACCTTAGGGGAGTCAGTGTACTCAGTATTTAAGTTCAGGTCCATGCAGGAGCTTGTCCGAGAGGGAAGGCGAGCTACAACTGTAACTTTCATTTACATTTAAAAGCTGCAGCAGTCACATTTTCTTGTCAGATAATTACATTTGAGATCCAAACTGTTCTTACAAGGTCACCTTAAAAATGCTTTTCCTAGTTTGGCAAAAAGCAAATTCCAGATAAATTGGGGTGAAAAGACAATGTACTTTAATGTTAAACATACCAGGTAATGCCAGGTATGCCCAGGAAACTCCCACCAGCATAGCCAGACGTAACTGGTACTTTACTGGCTGTTCTATCAATCTACTGCCAAGACACAGGCATGACAGTAAGAGTTAAGAAAGCATTATTTGTAAGAGATCTAGGACTCCAGGGAGTGATTTAGACTGGCATGCTCTGGGAGTGCTGAAATCTACACTGTCATCTTTAAACTCAACTGGATAATATGAACAAGAGTCACCCTAGACAAATTAGGTGGTGCTAGAAGAGTTCAAGAGCCCCACCTGACCTCTGCTGGGCATGCATTCCCAAACTGTGTTTAGAATACCACCACCCCAGTGTTTGTATTTACAGAGTGGGAGTTTGAACGTTCTAAACAGCTTCAACAACACTGAAGGAAATTCAGCTACATTAGGAAAATAAGCCTGTTTTGACAATGGGTGTCAAATTTCTCTGGTCCCAGCTCTGGTGTGGACCGAGTCAATCAAGTTCAACACCGATTGGAGCACAGCATGCTAGACACCTAGCTTTGCTATGACGAGTGCTGAACTCCATAACCCTGTTCATGGTAATAGGGGTACTGTTTGACACTGCTAGAAAGAGTGGTGAGAGCAATCCAATGTCTGCTACAGTGGCTGACTTGACACCCATTGTCAAAAATGGCTGAGTTTGGGGTAGATACATAGACAAACAGCCACAGTTTTGAAACATGGTTCAGCTCTAGTACTAGTATGGAAGAAACGAAAGGTTTATCTTCATTTTTTGTACTGCTATAACTATATCCATTCACAAACGAATGTTCTTAAATTGGTACTACCCCTAGCATGGACGCAGGTCTATAGGACTGGAAGAACAGCTTATTCTTTGTAAATCTTCCTGTAAATATGGGAAGATTGGAATGGAAAGGATCTGGATCATCAGAGATCTATTTACTCTAGAGTTTGTTTTCTAGGCTAACTAGATCTTCCCTTTGTGTGAGTCACTCTGTTGTGGAAAGGACAGGAAGATTCATCAAGAACTAATTAATTGGACTTTTCTATAGGAAACAACAAAAACTGAGTATTGCAGAAAAACTGAGGGATGCATCAATTCCCACTGGTTCTGGTCAGCCTGGCTCCACGCCAACTCTGCAATCTCTCTGAAAGTCACAGTGTAACAGACAAAGGCTCTCATCTCCCTTCTAACAGCGGCTCAGCAATGTTGATAAGAGCGCAAAACATGAAGAAATGAATACTTCATAGGAAGGTATCAAGAGGCTCCTGCTCTTTCATAGTGCTGGAAGCCTCTGTAACTTCAGTGGGAGCAGACTTGGCCAACTTGGAGTGCTTCTGAAAGAAGTCAGTCATAGGAAACATATCCCCACATAATGCAGTGTACTGAAACTACATAGTGCTCCTCTGTTCCACATCTTCACCAGGGTGGACCTTTTTAGACACCAGACAAGCTCCTTTGATTAGTTGATTGTAGTGCTTCCACCACACAGCCACAGCCGGGGGGGGGGGGGGGGGGGGAGGAAGAGAGAGAGCGAGTGTCCTGGCGCTGCAGCTTCTCTCCGGGTCGTCTTGGCCTCCTGCATCTTAAGAACACGTCTTCGCTTCTGCTAATGTAGCTTCTCTGTTGCAGGCAGATGCAGCTCATCTCCCCAGCTGGCCAGTCAAACTGCATGGAACCCTCAATTCAGCAAACTCTGGATCTCCCAATCTATCAGATACCTCTGCCCTTGTCCCCTTGCATAGCACCTGTCCTACTGCACCCCCATTCCCTGGGAAAATTCAGCATCCCACAGGTCCCTCTCTCTCTATAGGTGAAGAGATTAAGAACACTTGGCACCTGCTCTACTAGCCCTTTCCAAATGGATGTAACATTTTAATTAAGTTTTCTAAAAACACTCCGAGAAGTTCTCTTATTTGAAGATTCACCCACAGAGCAGGGAACCTAGGACCCCTACCAGCAGTGTAGTAGGGGCATGGGAACCAGAAAGTTAAATGCACTAACCAGTTTAATGCTTTTTAGGGAGCGAATAAACTAAAGATTCTGAAACATGATTTTAATTGTGACAGCACCCACTTTAGACTGTATGAGGCAAGTCACCCACCCCACAATACTGGACTTGATTGCACATAGAACCTGAAACAGGAAAGGATGAGAGGGGGCACTGTGCTTCTAATAGATGGAGTAAGCCCAAAGAAGAGCTATTTAAAAGAAGAAATGGGTCCTACACCAACCAGTAATACCTTGGCTTCTTCTGCCATTTTCTTCTCTTCATCTACCTCCTCCACCTTGGCAACAGAGTCCTCTCCTTGATGTTTCCTTCTCTTCTGCTTAGGGGCCATGAAACCTTGTAGGAACTTCTTAATGACACTGGCCTGGAGGGCAATCACACATTCCCCAAAATCCTTTAGGCTCTCCAGCGAGCATACCTGTTGGGACCACCACAAACTCATGTAATATTAGGACAACCTACCCTAACCACCATCCCAAGTAGGCTAGTCCTGCAAGTGTTGACCAGCGATACAGCATATTTCTGTTGCCACCAGACAACAGGTTGTAGATTCCCAACTCAAGGCGGTGGTCTTCCTGGATAACCCTGACAACACAAGCAGTCTACAAAAATAGAACCCATATTTTTAAATGCCTCTCACCATGGTAATTAAGCACCAGAATAGATTTCAAGTAGCTCATCCATTTAGGTACTTCAGCAGCCTAGGTCCCCTGACCAAAAGTACTCCTTCGCATTCAGAGGACAAAAGGGGCAAGGAATATTTTTAAAAGTTGGCTATGGACTTTCAGAGGAGCTCTCAGCAGCTGATTTCGCTTCTCTATCAGTACTGACAGATGTGGTGAAATGTCGCTACAGGAAGGCCAAAAGAATTGAAAACTGCCAATTCAGGGTCATTCTGAGGGCTTGGAGCAGTTTTCAATTGTTTTGGCCATCCTGCAGTAACATTTCACCACAAACCTGCTGGTATGGATAGAAAAGTTAAAACCACTGCTGAGAACTCCCCTTTAAAAAGCTATCCAAAGTTGTGAGAAATCAGTTGATCTAACAGTTTTACCGGATCTCTAGCCTCAAATTTAAGGTGGCACTTATGCGGAGAAACGTGAGCTACCAGTTCTTATCTAGAGGTTGGTGATGCATTTAGAGATGCCACTATGGAAATGCAATACACAAAAGGGAAAGTCACAACTGAATTTCTAGAGCTATTTGCTCAAGGGAATACTTAAGAGCAGGAACTCATAATGGTTACAAGCCCTGGTGTGCTAGAACTTTGTCCTAGTTTTTCACCTTCAGAGCTACTACAGGGGCATAAGTTTAATTCCTGTGTTCCCTCACCCTGGCTTCAAACTCGGACGTCTCATCAACATATCCCAGCCCTCCTTTCTGTAGCCGAGTTGCCACCTCAATAAGATCGCTACGGAGGAAGCTGAGCAGCTCCTGATTGCCATCACAGTACTTCAGGCCCAGGTTTTGTTTCCGAGCTAAGTGGATGGAATGCGTGAGGTCCTGATACCTGGAAAAAAACAAGAGACCACCTTTTGAACAGATGCAGGCTACTACACAGCACATAGTCAGTAATGGCTGGAGTATGCTGGAGGGAACAGCAGAAGCCCAAGTTTAATCTGCACACACTATCAGCTACAACTTTACAGAACTATCAATTTTCAACAGTATGCTGTAGCCCTGCCGCTGAGGAACAGTGCCCTTTCCCCAGCTGTGACTGCAGTAGTTTTAAGAGCTGACAAGGTGTCTTGGTAGCTCAGACTTTTGCTGATGGAGAACTCACAATATGTTCCTGAAAGAAAAGCAGCCCCTCTTCCCATCCCCTTCCTTTATACGCATATGATCATAGCTTTGCTTTGTGCACCCACGCTGGTACCAGGATGGTTTACCCTGAATAGAATGCACCTTGCAATGGGCAAGGTGTATGCAAAGTAGAGAATAGTGGCCTCACCTTTTCTGCAGCCGCTCCTTTAGCTGGCTCTCTCTTATTCCCTGGGGGTGTAGGCAATCCAGCAGCTCATCCAGTTCCTTCTGACTATCACAGAGAAACCTGAAAGACATAACAAGCATTGACACCAGCTCTGCTGCCTTAACAGGGAGCGTAAAAGCCTCCTCTGAGATGGTCAGTCCCGCTCCCTGCCTTACACGTATTTGTGAGCTATGGCCCAATCCCCACCAGGCAAAGTGACAAATCATTCAAGTTGTATTATGGTGGCACAGAGGCCTAAAGTTGCCCCTATTTGCTATGTCTTAAATGCAGCTAAGACTAGGGTGGAGAAAAAACAGAAGATGTATGTGTGTGGGGGGGGGGTATTGTTTTATTTAATTAAAAATAAATGCATTTAAGGCAGCAATTGCTGTTCATCTGTATCTACCCTGCCTCCCCCATCCGGCGATTTGAATGTAGAACTAATAAACCTTAGGGAACTCCCTCTCTTAACCCTCACCCAAGTGCTGTCCCCCTCATCTTGCTCTCCAAGCAATGAAAATGTGGTTACTTCCTCGGCAAGGTGTTAGCGAGATTCGGCACTAATGTCAGTCCCCTAAACACAGGCAGTGCTGAGATCTCACCCTAAGTCTCTTACTAGAGGGGTGTCTGATTTTTTTTCCCCACTTAAACTAAACAAATCAACCTCCTGGTCTTCTTCCCCAAACCCTACTCTAACCTGGGAGAATCCAAGCTGCATACTTGGGATGTTCCTAAACCCTCCTTTATTTCTTAAACAGGACAGAGCCATCTGGGAAATAATGTTGGTTGTGACCTTGGGGAAGACTGTAACAGGTCAGGTCATCTGTCCCCAGAGACTATGCAAGTGGATTACTCAGTGCATCACAGCTTGTTACCAACTGGCATGTATGCCCCTTTCCTCAGGCATCAGGGCCCAGGCAACCGCCACAGCAGGCCTGAGAAATATTCATATATCAGACCTCTGCAGGCCAGCCACTTGGAGCTCAGCCCATGCCTTTACCATAGCATGGTTGGTCCTTAGGCGCTTCTGTAATACTCATGATTTAATAATACCAAATATTACACATTGGATGTGGAGTCTAGATCTGATGCCAAATTCCAGAGAGCTGTTTGGCAATTCTTAGCTAGCTAGGTGTAGTGTAGCTTAGTTTACATGCTCCCATGCCTTGACACGAGGCAACCTAGTATTTCCACTGCTGTTTGTCTAGTGACATTTTTTGCTCCATTCTAGTCAATTTCCAAGACTGCGACATCTTTCTCAATAATTCTTATGTAATTCGTTGTCCTCTTTTCCACATTCCATGAGGTGGTATCCAGTCAGGAGCTTCTCCAGGAATGCAGTTTTTAGGCACTCGTACAACATATCCAAACCACAGCATTTTCTTGACTCATTGTCACACCATTGTAGATGTACTTAGGACTTCTTAGACCCTTCCTGTTCAATATGGCTAGTCACCGTAAGTGGTATCTGCACAGAAAGACTCAGATGAAGGGATGCTTACTTTACCTTACAGTAACTAATTCTTTCATGTTTTGTTTGAATAGAACTCATTACTCATCCTCTGCCCCTGCTCCTTCAGAGTACATCTCTGCTAGGAGTCTGAAGTAGCGAGAGAACTGAGAGGCAGTTGGGGCTACTCAGTCCTATATACCCTTGGGTTTTGGTGGGGGGGAAGCATGAGGACATGCAGGGCACAGGCACGGGCTGAGCAGACAGTGTTAGTCAAAAGATTCGCATCTCATGCACACCATAAGCGGAATCCACACGGACAAAACATCTTAAACCGTAAGATACAAAGCCATTCCTCTCTTCAGTTCTTATTCTGTCACAGTAAGTCACATTTGTTTTATTGGACTAACTTGCACTGTAGCTGTACTAATAGAATGATTCAAACCACTAAAACCAGCAGGCTCGAATTTTCAAAAACTAGTTTTATTCCGCCCGCCCCCGCCGATTTTATATTCAATAAGTTTTGTTATTCTTTTAAAAAGACAAACAAATAAAAAACACCCTCCCCCCTCAGCAAATACTGTCTTATCCCAAGAGGATCTGTAACAGTCTCTTTCTAGTGGTCCACCTGTATCTCTTACATTTACACACAACATAAGGGGAAAACAAAAAAGTGTGGACTATTCAGTTTGGCTGACTAGAACTGTTATGGAGCAGGATTAGTCATTCCATAGTTGAAGATGCATAACTGTATTTCCAATGTAAACTCAATGTTGGCACTCCCTCTCTACTACACAAATAAAGGAGTATCTGCCTTAATGTCAGTAAATTAAGTCTGGAGCTTGCTGGAGGGGAGGTAGAACTTTGCTACCAAATTTGAAGTGAACTGAACAAGGGGTTCCACAGGACTCTAAAAAATACTGAGTAACAAAAAACATTTGGCTACTGAGAACAGTTTACGTGTAGTTGAAATCCAACACCTGGCACTAAAGATCAGTCAATTAAACTATTTTTAAATTGTAATTTCACAATGCTCCAATAGCCCCTTGCACATAACCGCTGCATGGGTGCTGGACTGTCAGATTCATACTATTGCAGATCTGCCAGCCCTGGTATGAGATCCTCTGTTCAGGGAGCCCTTATGGAGCACAGTTCCATTATGCACATGAGATATGGGAGCTTTCATAGAATCATGGAGGATTAGGGCTGGAACAGCCCTCACGGGTCACCCAGTTCAACCCCCTGCTCAAAGCAGGACCAATCCCCAACTAAATCATCCCAGCCAGGGCTGTGTCAAGTTGGGCCTTAAAAACCTCTAAGGATGGAGATTCCACCACCTCCCTAGGGAACCCATTCCAGTGCTTCACCACCCTCCTAGTGAAATAGTTTTTCCTAACAGCCAACCTAGACCTCTCCCACTGCAACTTGAGACCATTGCTCCTTGTTCTGTCATCTGCCACCACTGAGACAAAGCCCAAGTTTGCCATTCCTTCAGGTAGCTAAGGCGCTATCAAATCACCCCCGATCCCTTCTGCAGGCAAATAACCCCAGTTCCCTCGTCTTCCCCACAAGTCATGTGCCCCTAGACCCCGAACATTTTCTTGCCTCGGGACTCTCTCCAATGTCCCACATGCCGTCTGTGTGGGGGGGGGGGGGGGGGAGGGCAAAATGGGACACATTACTCCAGATGTTGCCTCACCAGTGTCGAATAGATGGGAATAATCACTTCCCTCAATCTGCCGGCAATGATCTTACTAACGCAGCCCAATATACCATTAGCCTTCTTGGCAACAAGGACACACTGCTGACTCAAATCCAGCTCTCTTCCAATGTAATCCTCAGGTCCTTTGCTGCAGAACTGCTGCTCAGCCAGTCGGTTCCCAGCCTGGAGCGGTGCAAGGAATTCTTCTTTTCCAAGTGCAGGATTCTGCACTTGTCCTTGTTGAACCTCAGATTTCTTTTGGCCCAATCCTCTAATTTGTCTAGGTCACTCTGGACCCTATCCCTACCCTCCAGCGTATCTACCTCTCCTCCAAGTTTAGTGACATCTGAACTTGATGGAATGGATTGCACCCTCAACGTCCAGATCATTAATGAAGATATTGAACAAAATCGGCCCCAGGACAGACCCATGTAGCACTCCACTTGATACCGGCTGCCAATTAGACAAAAGCTGTTGATCACCACCCGTTGAGCCTGACAATCTAGCCAGCTTTCTAGCCGCATTTAGTTCATTCATCCAGTCCATACTATTTTAACTTGCTGGCAAGAATACTGTGGGAGGCTGTATCAACAGCTTTGCTAAAGTCAAGATTTATCATGTTCATTGCTTTCCCCAATATCCACAGAGCCATAGAAGGCAATCAGGATGCTCAGGTATGACTTGCCCTTGATGAATCCATGTTGACTGTTCCCGATCACCATCCTCTCCTCCAAGTGCTTCAAAATGGATTCCTTGAAGACCTGCTCCATGATTTTTTGAGGGACTGAGGTGGGGCTGTAGTTCCCTGGATTCTCCTCCTTCCCTTTTTAAAAGATGGGCACCATATTTGCTTTTTGCCAATCATCCAGGACCTCCACTGATTGCAACGAGTTTTCAAAGCTCCACAGGAGCTTCCGGAATTACCACTGGCTGCCCACGGATGGCAATCTCTGCACTTGTAGAGGGAGTAAACCTTGCAGTAATGAGTTTGTGAGCACCAGTGGCTATGCCATAAACTAGGCTGTAATAAAATAAGTTGTGGACTATTCAGGACAAAAGATGAAATTGCTGTGCTATGCAATGCATAACATACCAATCTTTTTCAGCACATCAGACTGATTTTTCAGTTTAATTTTTCAGTTTACTTATGTCTTTCCCGTTCCCCACACACACAGTCCCTACTCCATCACACCTCTCCCCCCTTCGGAACTGAACTGAGCGGGGTCACTCTGCCCAGTGACCTCGGGAAGTTCAGGGCCCCCTCTCCGGGACAACGCGTCCGCTATCAGGTTGGCACTTCCCTTCACATGGACCACGTCCATGTCATAGTCCTGCAGGA